>NC_056731.1:1938359238-1938659238 GCF_019279795.1 Protopterus annectens
TATTTTTTTTTTTGGGGGTTTCTTTTTTTCCGGGGGTGGGGGGTTTTTTTTTTTTGGGGGGGGGTTGGTTTTTTTGGGGGGGTTTTTTTTTTTTTACCCCTTTTTCAGGGGGTTTTTTCCCCCCAAAAAAAAATTTTTTTCCCAGCCCCCGGGCCCCGGGCCCCCCTTTTTTTTTAAAAAAAAAAAAACCTTTTTCCTTTTTTTTTCCTTTTTTTTTTTTAACCTTTTTTACTTTTTTTTTTTTAATTTTTTTCCTATTTTTTTTTTTTTTTTTTTCCCTTTTTTAATTTTTTTTTAAAAAAAAAAGGAAAAACCCCAAAATTTTTGTTTTTTCCTTTTAAAAAAAAAACCCCAAAAAAAAAATTTTCCCTTTTTAAAAATTTTAAAAAAAAAATTTTTTTTTCCCTTTTCTTTTTTGGTTTCCCCCCTTTTTTTTTTTGGGGGTTTTTTTTCCCATTTTTTTGGGGGGGTTTCCTTTTTTTTGGGGGGGGGGGGGGGGTTTTTTTTTTTTTTGGGGGGGGTTTTTTTTTTTTTTTTTTGGGGGGGGCCCCTTTTTTTTTTTTAAAAACCCCGGGGGGGGGGCCCCCAAAAACCAAGCCGGGGGCCCCCCCCAAATTTTAAAAAACCCCCAAAAAAAAATTTCCTTCAAATTTTTTTTTATTTTTTTTTTTTTTTTTTAAAATTTTTTTTTTTTGTTTTCCTTGTTTTTTTTTTTAAAAAAAAAAAATTTTTAAACCCTTTTTTAAATTTTTTAAAAAAAAAAAAACCAAAAATTTTTTTTTTGGAAAAAACAAAAAAAAAAATTTTTTTTCCTTTTTTAAAAAAATTTTTTTTTTTTTTCCCCCCCTTTTTTTAGTTTTTTTTAATAATTTTTGTTTTTTTTTTTTTTTTTTTTTTTGGGGGGTTTTTCCCAAAAGGGGGGAAAGGGGGGGGGTTTTTTTTGGGTTTTTTTTTTTCCCCCCCTTTTTAAAAAGGCCCTTTTGGGGGTTTTTCCTTTTTTTCCCCCGCCCCCCGGGGGGGCCCCCTTTTTTAAAGAAACCAAAAAAACCCCCCCCTTTTTTTTTTCCCCCAAAAAAATTTTTTAATTTTTTTTTTTTTTTAATTTTTTTTTTTGGGGGGTTTCAAAAACCCCCGGGGGGCATTTATTGTATTTTCTGCCTATCTGAAAAAAACTTGAAAAAACAAAAAAATACTCTTGTTTTCCATACTTTCCTAATAGTTTGTTCCAGTGATCAGAGTTGCTGATCCCTGGGCTTTGTCTTGGTTCCTGTGTTTCTCCATTTTCCTTGTTTGGTCAAGGGGTAGTTTCTTTACTCACTAGTGGGAGTAGGGAGTACTGAGCTGCCTGTTTGTCCTCAGAGGAGTGGTTTAAGGCAGTAACTTGTAGTTTATTGGCCATTTTGGGTCATTTCCTGTCTTTTCCAGCCCCCTGCTATAAAGCACGCTTTGGTGGGCTTTTCTAGCTATAGAGAACTCAGCACAGCTCCTCATGGTGTCCAGCAGAGTTCCTAGAGCAGCACAGACCAGAAAAGACAAACTTTCCAGATTCTAAGTATTTTTTTCTGCATTTTCGACTTTTTAAGCCTTTCGATTACTATTTCTGCCTGTTTTATTCTGTTATTACCTGTTTTTACTGTTTTTAATAGCTTGAATTGTTTGTTGCACTTGCTTGTTTAAGTTTTGCTTAAAAGTTAAACAACAGGCTAATACACTCAAGTGTACTAGCTTTTGATAGCAATTAGTCAAAAACACAGCATTTATTGTATTTTCTGCCTATCTGAAAAAAAACTTGAAAAAAAAAAAATACTCTTGTTTTCCATACTTTCCTAATAGTTTGTTCCAGTGATCAGAGTTGCTGATCCCTGGGCTTTGTCTTGGTTCCTGTGTTTCTCCATTTTCCTTGTTTGGTCAAGGGGTAGTTTCTTTACTCACTAGTGGGAGTAGGGAGTACTGAGCTGCCTGTTTGTCCTCAGAGGAGTGGTTTAAGGCAGTAACTTGTAGTTTATTGGCCATTTTGGGTCATTTCCTGTCTTTTCCAGCCCCCTGCTATAAAGCACGCTTTGGTGGGCTTTTCTAGCTATAGAGAACTCAGCACAGCTCCTCATGGTGTCCAGCAGAGTTCCTATAGCAGCAGAGACCAGAAAAGACAAACTTTCCAGATTCTAAGTATTTTTTTCTGCATTTTCGACTTTTTAAGCCTTTCGATTACTATTTCTGCCTGTTTTATTCTGTTATTACCTGCTTTTACTGTTTTTAATAGCTTGAATTGTTTGTTGCACTTGCTTGTTTAAGTTTTGCTTAAAAGTTAAACAACAGGCTAATACACTCAAGTGTACTAGCTTTTGATAGCAATTAGTCAAAAAACACAGCATTTATCGTATTTTCTGCCTATCTGAAAAAAAACTTGAAAAAACAAAAAAAGTACTCTTGTTTTCCATACTTTCCTAATAGTTTGTTCCAGTGATCAGAGTTGCTGATCCCTGGGCTTTGTCTTGGTTCCTGTGTTTCTCCATTTTCCTTGTTTGGTCAAGGGGTAGTTTCTTTACTCACTAGTGGGAGTAGGGAGTACTGAGCTGCCTGTTTGTCCTCAGAGGAGTGGTTTAAGGCAGTAACTTGTAGTTTATTGGCCATTTTGGGTCATTTCCTGTCTTTTCCAGCCCCCTGCTATAAAGCACGCTTTGGTGGGCTTTTCTAGCTATAGAGAACTCAGCACAGCTCCTCATGGTGTCCAGCAGAGTTCCTAGAGCAGCAGAGACCAGAAAAGACAAACTTTCCAGATTCTAAGTATTTTTTCTGCATTTTCGACTTTTTAAGCCTTTCGATTACTATTTCTGCCTGTTTTATTCTGTTATTACCTGTTTTTACTGTTTTTAATAGCTTGAATTGTTTGTTGCACTTGCTTGTTTAAGTTTTGCTTAAAAGTTAAACAACAGGCTAATACACTCAAGTGTACTAGCTTTTGATAGCAATTAGTCAAAAAACACAGCATTTATCGTATTTTCTGCCTATCTGAAAAAAAAAACTTGAGAAAAACAAAAAAAATACTCTTGTTTTCCATACTTTCCTAATAGTTTGTTCCAGTGATCAGAGTTGCTGATCCCTGGGCTTTGTCTTGGTTCCTGTGCTTCTCCATTTTCCTTGTTTGGTCAAGGGGTAGTTTCTTTACTCACTAGTGGGAGTAGGGAGTACTGAGCTGCCTGTTTGTCCTCAGAGGAGTGGTTTAAGGCAGTAACTTGTAGTTTATTGGCCATTTTGGGTCATTTCCTGTCTTTTCCAGCCCCCTGCTATAAAGCACGCTTTGGTGGGCTTTTCTAGCTATAGAGAACTCAGCACAGCTCCTCATGGTGTCCAGCAGAGTTCCTAGAGCAGCACAGACCAGAAAAGACAAACTTTCCAGATTCTAAGTATTTTTTTCTGCATTTTCGACTTTTTAAGCCTTTCGATTACTATTTCTGCCTGTTTTATTCTGTTATTACCTGTTTTTACTGTTTTTAATAGCTTGAATTGTTTGTTGCACTTGCTTGTTTAAGTTTTGCTTAAAAGTTAAACAACAGGCTAATACACTCAAGTGTACTAGCTTTTGATAGCAATTAGTCAAAAAACACAGCATTTATCGTATTTTCTGCCTATCTGAAAAGAAAAACTTGAAAAAAGCAAAAAAAATACTCTTGTTTTCCATACTTTCCTAATAGTTTGTTCCAGTGATCAGAGTTGCTGATCCCTGGGCTTTGTCTTGGTTCCTGTGTTTCTCCATTTTCCTTGTTTGGTCAAGGGGTAGTTTCTTTACTCACTAGTGGGAGTAGGGAGTACTGAGCTGCCTGTTTGTCCTCAGAGGAGTGGTTTAAGGCAGTAACTTGTAGTTTATTGGCCATTTTGGGTCATTTCCTGTCTTTTCCAGCCCCCTGCTATAAAGCACGCTTTAGCGCGCATTAGCGCGATTTAGCACGATTTAGCGCGGAGTTGCCACTGTTGCACACTAGGGCAGCGCCGGTTAAGCAGGTTTAAACTATTCGGGCTACCTAAAGTCCACTCTTCAAATTTTCCCTTAAAACTACCTTCCTCGAACTATACTACTGATCTAATCAGCGTATCCTATAACTAAAAAGATCATCTCTACTTGACTCCAAGTAGACTATTCTCTAACTGTTAAACCTAGCACTTGCTCCTACAGTACTTATTACCTTGATACGGCACTCTTATAGATAGCACCCCAAAAAGGCAAACCCGCATTTCTCGGTCACCCATGTCCCGCGGAATCTCTTTTAAAGTTTTTTGTCTAGTCCTTCTAGCATGTCGAGGGATCAGTTGCTAGTGTCCTCTCCTGCTCAGCTGGTGAACCTGGGAATATTGAGGCAATGTTACAATTGCATCATGTACACAGACAACCCTCTCCTCCTCCCACAAAACACAAATACATGCGAGAGATGCAACTATACGGCCAAACTGGAGGCTGAGCTCTCTCAACATAGGACTGGCAAGACCAGTCAGGAGGAGAAGGTTACCACACACACTATAGACCCAGTCTCACATTGTACCATCACAACCTCAAATCATACACATAAACACACAAAGACATACTCGGAGGCTCTGATCAAAAATCTACCAAAACAGCAGAGGCCACCAAAGCAGACACCCAAACAACCACCACCTCAAAACACAACACCTGCAACACATAGACCTCACAGTCAGAGTGTTAAACAGTCACAGCCCTTAAGGCCAAACACAATGCCAGACACACTAGTCATTGGTGACTCCATAGTCAGACACACTGATGTCCCGCTCACCAGACTGAGTAAGGAGAAGGTCACAGTAAGCTGCCTGTCGGGCGCTAGAATCCACCACATAATGCAGGCACTCAGGTCTCTCAACAGCAGGTACAAATACGACTCAGTCATTGTCCACGCTGGTGTAAACGACCTGAGACGTAACTCCTTGGACTACATGAAAAGAGACATTGAGGAGCTCTCTGATTATGTAGCCCAGGCAGGTATGACCCTGACCTTGAGCAGTATCCTACCTTCACCAAGAATGATGCCATAATTCAGAGATAAGATGATCAGCTTTAACAATTGGCTTAAACTCTGGTGTCATTCAAAGGGGATCCAATGTCTGTCTGCCTGGGATGACATGCTGGACAAGCCACGATGCTTCGCAAGGGACGGCTTGCACCTGTCACCCCTGGGATTCCGGATATTGGCAAAGGCTCTTGCCACCCCCATAGTGCCTTTTTTAGGCAAGGCTGAAATTCTAAACCTACCACCCTAGAACACAAAAAAGGAAAAAAACTAAGGGTAATGCTGCTCAATGCCAGAAGTCTAAATCTCAAAATGCACGCACTCGAGGCCCTTCTCAGTATGGAGAACATCGATGTCTGTGCTGTGACAGAAACCTGGTTCAAGGCTCCTGAGAGCACCCCAGCACTATCAGGTTTTACCTCATATCATGCGTTCCGGCCCCAAAATCCGGACAATACCAAGAAAGGAGGAGGGGTATCCATATTCATCAAGGACACCCACACCTCAAGACTGGTGGCAACGCACGATGCATCGGAGACCATCCAGGTGCAATTAACCATAGGCAAGACTGCTCTGCAAATTGTAGCATGTTACAGGCCACCCTCACAAACTCAGGAACCTCACATGGCCTTCCTGAAAACACTAGAGGGATAAATGTATCACCAAACACCATCATACTAGGTGACTTCAATTACCCTAATATAGACTGGGAACACTACTCAAGCCCAAACACCCTAGCCCAAAAGTTCCTGGAATTCATAAACTCAAATGCCATGGAACAACTAGTCACCATCCCCACAAGAGGAGAAAACATACTTGATCTCATCATCACGAACATGGGAGCACAATGTTCAACACCGGAAGTATACCCCTCACTGGTGAGATCAGATCACAAACTAATCTCACTGGAGGTCCTCATCCCACCCCACCTGAAATAAAAAAGACCACAGTAAAAAACTTCTCGAAAGCCGACTTCACACTTCTAAAGACTAGTGTGGTCTCCTTTAAGGCCCCCGAGCTGGTGGAAAACAGTACTCAAGCCGCTGAATCACTTACAAATGCCTTCTACCAGCACCTGCAGGACTGCATGGATAAGGCAATCCCAAGCAAAACAAAGACTCTTAGTACCAAAGGCAAGCGTCCAGTCTGGTGGACCCCAGCCATAAACAAACTCTACAACAAAAGGAGGAAGCTACTACAAGATAGAGCAAAATCCTTAAAAGGTAAGACACCCTTGATCACTATAAGTAAAAAACTAAGAGCTCTCATAAAATCAACCAAAGCAAATTTTGAGAGAAAAATAGCTAAAGACTCAAAAGACAATCATAAGGCCTTCTTTAGCTATGTTAGAAACCTGGGAGGAAACTCCCAGATATGCTCAGAACTAGTTCAAAATGATGTGAAGATTACTGATCCTACAGACATTGCCAACATACTGGCTGACAGGTTCAGTGCAAACTTCTCCCCTCCCCAAAAAGGACAGATATCTATACCAAGCGACTGCAGCGCCCCAAACATCTCCAACGCCCAAGTGAGAACTGCTCTCTCCAAAGCAAAAAACACAGCATCCATGGGATCTGATGGTGTCCCCGGCTGTGTGCTCCACGAACTCAACGAGGAATTAAACCCACAGCTAGGACAGCTGTTTAATCATAGTCTTACCTCTGGATACGCACCCAGGAGTGGCGCACTGCAACTGTGGTCCCACTTCACAAAGGCGGTGCCTCCACCGACCCTGGAAATTACCGCCCATTAGCTTGACAAGCCTTATCTGCAAAGCCATGGAGAGGATCATAATGGACCTCATAAATAAAGACATAGGGAATTTGCAGACTTTGGATCCATCCCAGTTTGGCTTTGTCAAAGGCAGATCATGCCTTCTAAACTTGGTTGACTTTTGAAACAGTCACCAAAGCCATTGATGAGGGAAAGGCAGTCCATACAGCCTACCTCGATCTGGCAAAGGCCTTCGATACAATACCCCACTCAGGTATCATTGAAAAACTCATCAGCTTAAATGTTAACCCTTACATCACAAGATGGGTTGCAAACTGGCTGAGTGACAGAACCCACAGGGTCAGAGTTGCTGGCGCCATGTCAGACTCAAAGCCTGTCACAAGTGGTGTCCCACAGGGCTCAGTCCTGGGCCCACTTTTGTTTGGCATCTACTTTTCCGAAGTACAAGCAAACACAGGAGGGTTATGGCTGACAAAGTTTGCAGATGACTGCAAACTGGGCGCCATAGTAGAAAACACATCTGACACAGATATCCTTCAGAAGGGTCTCACAGAAACGGATAACTGGTGCCAGAGCCATGGCCTAAAGTTAAATGCCAAGAAATGCATAGTCATACCCTTCGGGAAAAACAAGGTTACCCCTAGCTACCAAATAGGTGGCAATCCACTGAGCACAGAAGAAGTTATCAGGGACCTGGGGACCCAGGTTGATAGTAGTCTGTCATTCGACACCCATATAGCTAAAGTAGTTAGGAAGACCTTCTACATTGCCCACCTTATCATGAAGGGATTCTCATCTAGATCAAGGGAGGTCATAGTCTCCCTATACTCATCACTCATCAGACCAATGATTGAGTACAATGCCCCATTCGGAATGTATCTGACCCGACACCTGCAGCAGCTGGAGAGGCCACAAAAGTTCCTCACCAAAAGGATAAAGGGTCTCAAACATCTGTCCTATGCTGCCCGACTGAAAGAACTCCAGCTCTATTCAGTCGCCACCGCTTGCTCAGAGGTGACCTTTGCCTAACATACAAGGCCATGTCAAACCCAGATTTGATGAATATGCTTCACCTCAAAAATCTAGATCCGTCAGAGCCACAAGGGCGGGAGACTTAAACCTCGACACGGCTATTAATAGGACGTGCTGGAGGGATAGATTCATCACCCAAAGACTCCCTATGCTGTGGAACAAAATCCCGGTATATGTGAGGCAGAGCACCTCGCTGGCCTTGTTCAAGAGAAATCTTGACCAATGGATGGGAGATCGCAGATATACCCCAGGGATTACCTCAGTGTCACTGCTCGATAGAGGCACAGCAAAATAATGGGTATAGTTCCCCATACTAAAGGGGTGGCGTAAGCCACAAAACTATGGGCTAGGTTTGTAAATGCCCTCGGGCAGATAGCCTAGTATGAACCTATGAACCTATGAACCTATATGATATTTATCATAAAATACAAAATAATACCCTGGCAAAACACTGCATAGAACTTCTGAACCACTGGAGTTTCAAATTCCAGATCTTGGATGCCCGGAACTGGGTCCACTGAAGAGGAACAAAAAATGCTCATCTGGAAAAGCTTGAATTGGCCTGGCAAATCAGACTTAATGCATACAAGAAACCTGGGTTCAATACAAGCTACTCTAGTAAAATGTGCTGGCTCTTAGAAAATTGTGCCACAAAATATATTGCTAAGACTCTGACATCCTGGAACAATTCCTAATGTATATTGACATATTCTGTGGACATTTCTGAAAAGAAAATTCATGTATTTTACAAAATGCACAATTGCTCTGCTCAGGCAGTTTGATATGAATGATTCATTTTAATGACCTTGCTCACGTTTTATTCTACTACTACATTTTACGTTGTTACATTTGGTTTACTACTTTTTGTCTTTCACTTGGTTATCTTTATTCAGTAGGGCCTCTATTATATGGCAGGATCAGTGTTTGAAATAGTTTTCTCGTTTAATTAACTATTTTAAACTGACAACATACATGGTGTAGGTGTGGCTCTGTACCATAAAAGAGGGCACAGTTTTTTTTTTAATTACATTGACTTAGAATTTTACATAAATAGGGCTGAATTATATACTGCATTGACCATGGGTGATACATATGAATTCCATAAAAGTGGGCTGTGGTAGTCTTACATAAAGAAGAGCTCTGTACTATAGTCTTTAATCTAAGGCTAATCCGTCATTTTATATGAGCCCCATAACAGTGGGCATGGTCATTTGTAAGCACTAGCCTGTCGTAATTGCTTGATACTGCCTTTTCAATGATTTTGGTGTTTTATGAGCGCTATAAAAAGCAACCCAGCCACTGGGGATGCACGAGCCAGTGCATTTCTTTGTGCTGGTCCCAAGCCCGGATAATGGGGAGGGTTGTGTCAGGAAGGGCATCCAGCATAAAACCACTGCCAAATTACTTATGCGGAGAACATTTCATATTTCCATACTGGATCAGTCGAGGCCCAGGTTAACAACGACCGCCAGCAGTACTGTTAGCCAACAGGATGCTGGTGGAAATTGGGCTACTGTTGGCCGAAGGAGAAGAGGAGGGGGAAGGCATGCCTGAAGGCAGGAAGAGAGGAGGAAGGTTAGGAGTGTAGTAGTGAGGGTAGGAACTTTGAATGTTGGCAGTATGACTGGTAGAGGGAGAGAGCTAACTGATATGATGGAGAGAAGGAAGGTTGATATATTGTGCGTGCAAGAGACCAGATGGAAGGGAAGTAAGGCCAGGTGTATAGGAGGTGGGTTCAAATTGTTTTATCATGGTGTGGATGGCAGGAGAAATGGGGTAGGGGTTATCCTAAAGGAACAGTATGCCAAGAGGGTTTTGGAGGTGAAGAGAGTGTCTGATAGAGTGATGTTTCTGAAGCTTGAAATTGATGGTGTAATGATGAATGCTGTTAGTGCATATGATCCACAAGTTTGGTGTGCTATGGATGAGAAAGAAAAATTTTGGAGTGAGTTGGATGAAGTGGTGGTGAGTGTACCCAAGGGTGAGAGACTAGTGATTGGAGCGGACCTCAATAGGCATGTTGGTGAAGTGAACAGAGGGGATGAGGAAGTGATGGGTAGGTATGGTGTTAAGGAGAGGAATGCAGAAGGTCAGATGATTGTGGATTTTGTGAAAAGGATGGACATGGCTGTGGTGAATACGTATTTTAAGAAGAGAGAGGAGCATAGGGTGACGTACAAGAGTGGAGGAAGATGAGCTCAGGTGGATTATATCCAATGTAGGAGGGTCAGTCTGAAGGAGATTGGAGACTGTAAAGTGGTGACAGAGGAAAGTGTAGTTAAGCAGCATAGATTGGTGGTCTGTAGGATGATGTTGGTCATCAAGAAGAGGAGGAGAAGTGTGAAAGCAGTGCCAAGGATTAAATGGTGGAAGTTAAAAAAGGGTGATTGTGAGTTAAGACAGGCACTAAGAGGCAGTGGAGTTACCGAATAGCTGGGAAACTACAGCAGAGCCAGTAAGGGAGACTGCTAGAAAGGTGCTTGGTGTGACATCTGGACAGAGGAAGGAGGACAAGGAGACCTGGTGGTGGAATGAGGAAGTACAGGAGAGTATACAGAGGAAAGGCTGGCGAAGAAGAAGTGGGATTGCAAAGAGATGAAGAAAGTAGACATGAGTATAAGGAGATGAGACGCATGGCAAAGAAAGAGGTGGCAAAGGCTAAGGATAAGGCATATGGAGAGTTGTATGAGAGATTGGATACTAAAGAGGGAGAAAAGGACCTGTACCGATTGGCTAGCCAGAGGGACAGAGCTGGAAAAGATGTGCAGCAGGTAAGGGTGATAAAGGATAGTGAGGGAAACATACTCAAAAGTGAGGAGAGTGTGTTGAGTAGATGGAAAGAGTACTTTGAAGGGCTGATGAATGAAGAGAATGAGAGAGAGAAGGTTGGATGATGTGGGGATAGTGAATCAGGAAGTGAAACAGATTAGCAAGGAGGAAGTAAGGACAGCTATGAAGAGGATGAAGAATGGAAAGGCCTGTTGGCCCAGATGACATACCAGTGGAAGCATGGAGGTGCTTAGGTGAAATGGCAGTGGAATTTTTAACCAGATTGTTTAATGAAATTTTGGAAAGTCAGAGTATGCCTGAGGAGTGGCGAAAAAATGTTTTGGTACCTACCTTTAAGAATACGGGTGATGTGCAGAGCTGCAGTAACTACAGAGGGATAAAATTGATCAGTCACAGCTTGAAGTTATAGGAAAGAGTAGTGGAAGCTAGGTTAAGAAGGGAGGTGATGATTAGTGATCAGCAGTATGGTTTCATGCCAGGAAAGAGCACTACAGATGCAATATTTGCTCTGAGAGTGTTGTTGGAGAAGTACAGAGAAGGTCAGAAGGAGTTGCATTGTGTCTTTGTGGACTTAGAGAAAGCATATGACAGGGTGCCTAGAGAGGAGTTCTGGTATTGTATGAGGAAGTCAGGAGTGTCAGAGAAGTATGTAAGAGTGGTACAGGATATGTACGAGGGTAGTGTAACATTGGTGAGGACTGCGGTGGGAGTGACAGATACGTTTAAGGTGGAGGTGGGATTACATCAAGGATCAGCTCTGAGCCCTTTCTTATTTGCAGTAGTGATGGACAGGTTGACAGATGAGATCAGACAGGAGGCCCCGTGGACTATGATGTTTGCAGATGACATTGTGATATGTAGTGAGAGTAGGGACCAGGTTGAGGAGACCCTGGAGAGGTGGAGATATGCTTTAGAGAGGAGAGGAATGAAGGTCAGCAGGGCTAAAACAGAATATATGTGTGTAAATGTGAGGGAGGGTAGAGGAATGGTGAGGATGCAGGGAGTAGAGTTGGTAAAGGTGGATGAGTTTAAGTACTTGGAATCAACAGTTCAGAGTAATGGTGAGTGTGGAAGAGAGGTGAAGAAGAGAGTACAGGCAGGGTGGAATGGGTGGAGAAGAGTGTCAGGAGTGATTCGTGACAGCCAGGTACCAGTAAGAATGAAAGGGAAGGTCTACAAGAGGGTAGTGAGACCAGCTATGTTATATGGGTTGGAGACAGTGGCACTGACGAAAAGGCAGGAGTCAGAGCTGGATGTGGCAGTGTTAAAGATGTTAAGATTTGCACTGGGTGTGACTAGGATGGACAGGATTAGGAATCAGTATATTAGAGGGTCAGCTCAGGTTGGACAGTTTGGAGACAAAGCAAGAGAGGTGTGATTGCGTTGGTTTGGACATGTGCTGAGAAGGGATGCTGGGTATATTGGGAAAAGGATGCTAAGGATGGAGCTGCCAGGTAGGAGGAAAAGTGGAAGGCCTAAGATAAGGTTTATGGATGTGGTGAGAGAGGACATGCAGGCGGTTGGTGTGAAAGAGCATGATGCAGAAGACAGGAAGAAATGGAAACAGAAGATCCGCTGTGGCAACCCCTAACGGGAACAGCCGTAGGAAGATGATGATGATGAGTGCTACAAAAGCAGGCACAGTAAAATGCTCTAAACAGTTATGAGCCTTGAGGAACTGAATAATAATAAAAGGATCTGACACACCATTATACTAAAGGTCCATATTAGATATCAGATTACCAGGGAGTACCTACAGACTATTAAAATCTAAGCTCTGAATAAAAAGGCATCCCAAATTTTGTATATACTTGTCTTTAGGAAGCAATATATCAAAATGAACCTGATAAAGCACACAGGGTGAAAGTGATTATTTAATGCATTTAGATTTGTATTGTAATATTGTGGCAGGTTTGTAGTTTTGATGTCTTGGTGTTACATTTTAGCTTTTATTAGATATGAGGATTAACTAATGTACTAAGGTCTCAATAGACTGGCTGTACAGAGAACCCCAGATTCCTTTACCTACTTTGAGGCACTGATTACCTTGAAATTGTGTATGCAAATTAAGACTAAGTTCTCCTCATTCTGACTGAGTAACCTTAGGTTCTCATGTAAATTAGTCAGTGACTGGGCATGCAAATTAGGACTAAATCCTCCTCTTTCTGATTGATGAACCTTAAATCCCCATGCAAATCAGTGATAGTTATAACCCTACACTGATCAGACAATGGGGGACAGAAAAGCACACCCATTCAACATATCACTTTGGCCCAATCAAGGTAAGGACTCCACACCCTTTGGTATTTAAGCAAGCAATAATGTGTGTTAATGTTTAATTTATGGCCATCTACACCCCTGGAAGGGTGTTATTTACACATTAGCCCACACCCTGGAGGGCATTATTGCACTTAGAGAATGGGCTCTCTGTAATATTGTTGTGTTTTACTTACTTATTTTTTAAGTACTGTATTTTTTATATATTTTTGATATAAAATAGTTCCTCCACCTAATGTTTCAAACTTGCTGTAGTATATGTTAATGGTGTTGGAGGAAGCATTTTACATGCAAAATATAACACTTTAAAAAATGCAGGTATTTATTTTATTTTGGGGGGGAGTCCCTTACTCCTAAAACTTTTGGTTTATTGCCAGTCATTAGAGACAGAAGTTGTTAAATAATGACATACATTTCAGTTTCAGAGTTTTATTTCCTTCAAAAAATTCATGCTAACACAGATCCTTTTATTTAAGCAAGATTGTAATTTTATAAGAGCAATAATTAAAATCTGTTCTTATTTTTGAGCCTTTGTTCCCCTTTTATGTTAGGTTTTATCCGGATTTCTTCATCTAAAGGGTCCAGAGGTATGCAAACCTCTTTGCTGCTGCCATTGGTAGATCTGACTCTCTCTCTCTCACACACACACACACACACACACACACACACACACACACACACACACACACACACACACAACTCTACTTCAAAAATGCATGCTAACACAAATCATTTAAAATATGTTCCTATTTTTAGCTTTTGTCCCATTTATTTTAGGCTTATCCAGATACCTTGATCTAAGAGCACACCTCTCAACTGTACATATTTTTGCAGAATGCCCAGATTTTTGCCTCATATTTTCAATCTGTTCTTCATAAAAAAATGTGTTTTTGACAAACCGCTGGGATGATCTAAAGATTAAAGTCTCTAAATAATGACATGCATTTGAGTTTCAAATTTCATATCCTTCAGAAAATACATACTAACACAAATCATGTAATTCTAGCAACTTTCTAAGTTTGTAAGAGCAATATTTAAAATGTGTCCCAATTTCTTAGCTTTTGTGCCTCCATTATATCAGAATTTGTCCAGATCTCTTGTGCTAATAGGTTGAGAACTATGTCTGAGGTCGAGAGGTATGCAAAACTGCTGCTGCTGCCAGGAGATCGCTAGATTGCTTTCACACTTTACTATCTCTGTCTGTCATGCATGCGCGCGCGCGCACACACACACACACATGCACACACACACGCACACACACACGCACACACACACGTGCACACACGCATGCACCCTCACGTGTGTATGCACACACACACACACACAAACACACACACACACACACACACACACACACACACACACACACATACACACAGTCTCTTCTGCTTTCATGCATGTATTCACTCACACATGCAGACAGAAACATAAACACACATACACACACACTTTTCGTTCGCTCAGTCTCTCTCTCTCTCTCTTACACACATGCTTTATTTTAAATTGTTTTTCTTTTTTTTATTTTACACTCAATAAACAACAAAAGTGTTGTTTTGCAAGTGTAAAATAACTGTTCGCTTGCTCTCACTTTCACTGACATACACACAGACTCACACACAGACATAAACACACACACACACAATTTTTTTTAAACTGCCTTCTTTTTTCACATTTTACACTTGCTAAACACCAAAAGCACTGCTTAGTGAGCATAAAATAATGGCGACTGTTCCATTTTCTCAGTCCGAAGTCCATGGCAGTTTAATATGTTGCCATGAGGTGGCAGACTCATTTTTCTGCGGGCTTTACTTGTACATTAATAACCTGCTGGAGAACTTTTTTTCTTCAATCAGGGTGCTGATATACGTTTGCCCATTCGCTAAGTGATTTTTACTGTGATCCTCACAATGTATGATCACTTGTCATAGGTTCATAGGTAGGTACCAGACTATCTGCCCTAGGGCCTATGTAATCCTAGCTAACAAGGTTCTCTGGCTTTCGCCACCCAAGAAAGTTATTTTCCTGTGCCCCTGTCAAGCAGGGCCACAGAAGTGATCCCCAGGGTGAATTTCCTAATTCACATCCATTCATCAAGATTTTTCTTGAAGAGTGCTAATGAGGAACTTTGCTTGACATAGATAGGTAGCTTGTTCCAGAGTATGGGAAGTCTTTGGGACAGGAATCTATCCCTCCAGCATGTTCTATTTATTGTGGTGACAAAGTTTAGATCCCTAGAGCATGTATCCAGGAGTAATTGGGATTTCTTTAAGTGTAGCATGTCCAACAGCTCTGGGTTTGACATAGCTTTGTATGTTAGGCAGAGATCACCTTGGAGTAGATGATATGCTATGGAGTAAAGCTGGAGTTTTTTGAGACGGTCAGCGTAGGACAACTGTTTGAAACCCATAATCCTCTTGGTGAGGTACTTCTGTGGCCTTTCCAGCTGCTGCAGATGTCTTGTGAGGTACATTCCAAAAGGGGCATTGTACTCTATAATGGATCTAATGAGTGACGAGTAGAGGGGCATAATGACCTCTTTTTTACTGGATGAGAACCCTTTTGTAATGAGGTGTGCCACATAGAAGGATTTCCTGACTACTGTGGTGATGTGATTATCAAAGGAGAGACTACTGTCCACCTGAGTCCCAAGGTCTCTTATCACACCTTTGACATTAAGAACACTGCCACCTATGTGGTAGTTCATGGGAACAGAGTTTTTACCAAAGGGGATGACAATGCACTTCTTGGCATTTAGCTTGAGGCCATGGCTCTGACACCAGGTATCTGTCTCAGTGAGGCCCTTCTGTAGGATGTCCATGTCATTTGGGGACGCAGCTATGGCACCTAGTTTGCAATCATCTGCAAACTTCATCAGCCAGAGGCCCTCTGTGTTAGCCCTTACTTCAGAGAAGTAGATACCAAACAGGAGAGGACCCAGGACTGAACCCTGTGGTACTCCACTTGTCACTGGTTTGAAGTCAGATTTGGAGTCTGCAACTTTTACAGTGTGGGTTCTATTAGTGAGCCAGTTGGCAACCCATCTTGTGACATATGGATTTATACCCAGTTTAGTGAGTTTATCTATAATTCCAAAATGGGGGATGGTGTCAAATGCCTTGGCGAGGTCAAGACAGACTGTGTGAACTGCCTTTCCCTCATCTGCGGCTTTGGTGACTGTTTCAAAGAAGTCAGTCGGGTTCAGGAGGTATGATCTTCCTTTCACAAACCTGAACTGGGTGGGGTCCAGGGTTTGGAGGTTACCTATGTCTTTATTTATGAGCTCCATGATAATGCATTCCATGGCCTTGCAGACCAGGCTCATCAGGCTAATAGGGCGATAGTTCCTGGGGTCCATGGTGGCTCCCCCTTTGTGGAGTGGTATAACTGTTGCTGTGTGTCATTCAGTGGGTACAAAGCCTGACATGAGGCTATGATTGAACATGGTGCTTAGGCGGGGGGCCAGTTCATCCTGAAGTTCATGTAGAACGCAGCCTGTGATGTTGTCCGGTCCCATGGAAGCTGTGTTCTTGGCTTTGGAAAGTGCAGTTTTTACCTGCACAGTTGTGATTGCAGGGGCTCTGCATTCTTCTGGTACAGACATGGGCCCTTTAGGGGGTGAGAGGGGGGTAAAGTTAGCACTGAACCTATTAGCCAAGATGTTGGCGATATCAGTTGTTTCTGTAATTTTTGTGCCATTGTGCTGTAGCTCAGAGCAGACCTGGGTGTTGCCATTGAGATTCTTGACATAGCTATAGAATGCTTTGTGGTTGTAATTAGAATCAGAGGCATTCTTCTTTTCATAGCTAGCTTTGGAGGATTTTATGAGGGATCTCAGTTTCTTACTGAGGCTGACCAGGGAGCTCCTCCACTCATGGGATTTTACTCTCTTCTGCAGCAGCTTCTTCCTTCTGTTGTGGAGTTTGTTTATAGCGGGGGACCACCAGATTGGCTTCCTTTTTTTGGAGGATAGCGTCTTGGTTCTGTTAGGGATAGCACGATCCATGCACTCGTGTAAGTGCTTATAGAGTGCATCTGTGTAGGTTTCTGCAATCATAGCTGCAGTGCCCATCTACAAGAATGTCATGAAGTTTGCCACTTATCCATTCACTTCAATAAAGTTTCCTTGGATGCTCTAGTGCTGGCATCACCCTTTCTCTGAGAAGAGGACCCTAACTGCTTTTAGAGCACATACCTACAATAAAGGATTTGATCCTTTGTCTGTTTTTCCAATACAAATTGACGTGTGTGTGTGTGTGTGTGTGTGTGTGTGTGTGTGTGTGTGTGTGTGTGTGTGTGTGTGTGTCTGTGTGTGTATAAGAGTTTATTGTACGTACACCTACTGTGGGAAAAGGAACACTGGAAGGCACTGAAAATCACACAAAATGATAAGAAAAAGGGTTGGCAAGCTAGATCAAAGTCTTTACCTAGTGGGGTGTTAATTCTGAAGCCTATTCTTTTTCAAGTTTTAATATATTTATAACCAGTGGTGTGACTTAAGAGAGCATACCCGGTGGCCATTTTAGATGTAGGTAATGTATTTTCAGGCAGCGGAGTGAATTCAAGAACAGTAGCCCCACCCATCACACTTCACAGATTCCACCAATGCTATTTCCACACGTGTATTATACGGCACTTTTGGTCACATACTACCTAAGAATTTATGGAATAGTATCAGTGTTAGTTTACATATGCAGGTGCATTATCAGTGGCAAGTTGTTAGATCTTTATATGTGTGCCAATCTGACTAGCGGAGCCTGCAATATCCCAGCAGTACCTTTGGATGGTGTTTGAAAGTTCTTGCAGCCAGCATTACTCCTGCCAAGATTGTTCAGGTCGAAAGGGTATTGTCTGTCCTCCCAGACAATATACTTGCATTCTCTTGTATAAATTACAAAGGATATTCAGAGTTTGGATATTTATTTTATACATATCACTCTCCTGGCAGGAGAGTGATATGTATAAAATTTTACATTTAACTCACTATCAACATGACACTGACATGCTGCCAGTGTTGCAATAGCTATTATGGAACATGGACATACACGTGTTTGTAAATTGCATTTTGCTTTGGTAAGCCCTTTCCCCCATTTCATTGGTATGCTTTATGTATTACATTTATTAATACCACTCAGTAGGTACAACCAAGGGTGGGGTACAAGATGATCCAAGGTTTGACAGTATGATATTTGCAGAATGATAAGCTATGGTCGGCCCTAGCTGTATTTTACACTATTTGTCCCCAATTGTTCTATTTCCCTCGTCAATATTTGTGCACATCAGTTTAGCTGAATAGCCTGCCCAGTCAGTATCTGAGCTGTTAAAATCCCCAGTAGGATTACATTTTTATGGTGTTTTACAATATGTTGTTTAGTTAAGAAATATTCATACTCGGCAGTGGACAAAGATAAGGTATGGTAGAGTCATGTAATATTATATTCATTAATATGAATAATATTATACAAACAACTTCTAGACCTGAGTTTGTTTTCATAGCTTCTGTTTTTAATCATTGCATCTCCTAAAAAAATAAATCACAAGATGTACCTCACACATAAAAAATGCACAATCAAAGTGAAATAAATGAAACACTCCTCATAACTCAGTATATTGCATTATTCAAAGAAGACAAGCTTAAAGTTTCATGTTAAAACCACACACTTCATTTGGTCAATACACAATAACAGCAATGATTCAAAATTCTGGTATGGTTATGGGCCCTTCTGGGGGTGAGGTTTGCGCTGAACCTGTCTGCCAGGATGTTGGCAATATCGGTCGGTTCAGTGTATTTTGTACCATTCTGCAATAACTCTGAGCAGATCTGAGCATTGCCACTTAGATTCTTGACATAGCTTGTGGTTATCTTTAGAGCCCTTGGCAATTTTTCTTTTGAAGCTAACCTTGGATGATTTTATGAGGGATCGTAGTTTCTTACTGATACTGATCAGGGATGTCTTTCCTTCTTGGGATTTTACTCTTTTCTGTACTAGTTTCCTCCTTCTGTTGTATAGCTTGTTTATGGCAGGGGTCCACCAGACTGGTTTCCTTTTCTTGGAGGAGTGAGTCTTGGTTTTGCTTGGGATAGCACGATCCATGCATTCTTGTAGGTGCCCGTAGAATGCATTAGTAAAGGATTTTGCAGCTTGGACAACATTATCCTTTAGCATGGGGGCTTTGAAACTTTCCACCTTGGTCTGAAGTAATGTGAAGTTTGCTTTTGAAAAGTTTTTCATGGTGGTTTCCTTGTCCAGGGGTGGGGGCGGAATGTGGCTATCCAAAGTGATTTGTTTATGGTCAGATCTAATCAGCGAGGGTTTGACTTCCAGTGTGGAGCACCAGTCGCCCATGCTGGTGATGACCAGGTCCAATATGTTGTCACCTCTGGTGGGAGTGTTGACCAGTTGATCCAGGGTATTTGAGTTTATAAATTCTAGGAAATGTTGGGAAAGGGAGTTAGTACATGAGTAGTTCTCCCAGTTAATGTTTGGGTAATTGAAATCACCCAATATTAGGGTGTTTGGTAGGACCTTTATATTTCCCAGTGTTTCCAGAAATGCAGAATGGGGGTCCTGGGACACAGTGAGTGATCTGTAGCAAGCTACAATTTGAATTGCAGTTTTGCCCATTTTTAGTTGCACATGGATGATCTCTGAAGCATCGTGCTGTGCCACTAACCTGGAGGTGTGGGTATCCTTGATGAATATGCCTTTTGTATTTCGGTCCAGGTTCTGTGGCCGAAATGTATGGTATGAATTGTAGCCTGGTAGTCCTGGGGTGCTCTCTGGAGCCTTAAACCAGGTTTCTGTTATTGCACATATATCGATTTTCTCCATACTGAGGAGTGCCTCGAGTGCGTGCATTTTGAGGTTTAGACTTCTGGCATTGAGTAGCATTACCCTCAGTTTTTTGTTACATGTGCTATTTATGGTGGTGGGTTTGTCTTTTGCACCTTGCCTAAAAAAGGCACTATGAGGGTGGCAAGAGCCTTGGCCAGTATTCGAAAGCCTAAGGGTGACAGGTGCAAGCCATCTCTAGTGAAGCAGCATGTCTTGTCGAGCATGTCATCCCAGGCGGACAGGCACTGGATCCCCTTTGAATGACACCAGAAACTTAGTCAATTGTTGAAGTTGATAATTTTTTCTTTATACCATGGTATCATTCTTGGTGAAGGCAGGATGCTACTCAGGGTCAGGGTCATACCGGCCTGGGCTACAAGATCAGAGAGCTCTTCCATGTCTCTTTTCATGTAGTCCAGGGAGGTACGGCTCAGGTCATTCACACCAACATGTAAAATGACAGAGTCATATTTGTAATTGTTCTGGAGTGACCTGAGTGCTTGTGTTATGTGGCGGATCCTGGCACCCAACAGGCAGCTAAAAGTAACCTTCTCCTTATTAAGCCTAGTGAGTGATACGTCAGTGTGCCTGACTATAGAGTCACCTATTACTAGTATGTTGGGTATGTTATTTTGCCTTAAGGGCTGTAATTGCATAGCACACTGGTTTTGTGAAGTATGTGTTTCATGATTTGTGTTGGGGGTGGAGGTTGCTTGGATGTCTGATTTGGAAGTCTCTGTTACTTATGCAGATTTTTATTTAGAGCCTCCGAGAATGTTTTCGTGTATTTATGTTTTTTTTTTGCCAGTGCTGGTTTAATGGGTCTATGTGAGACTGGTGGTGTGATGCAAGTATTTCCCTTCTCCTCTTGACTGTCTGATCCAGCCTTGGGTTGAGAGAGCTTAGCCTCCAGTTTGGCTGTATAATTGCATCTCTCACATGTATTAGTGTTTGGTGGTAGGAGGAGAGGGTTGTCTGTGTACATGAGGCAGTTGTAACCTTGCCTCAAAATGCCCAGATTCACCAGTTGGACTGGAGAGTATGCCTGAAACTGCCCTTTGGACATGCCTGGATAGGTACAGTGAACTGTTTTACTTAATGGCTGATAATAGAGAGTTGAATAGAGAGCCTTGTCCTTCTGTACAGTATAGGAGGGTCTAGTGCTAGGGTTTATAAGTGCTTGTTATGAGTTTTGAGCATGTGCCGGGCTGAGAAATGAATGGCTTGAGTGCTTAAGTTGAAAGTTTGTCTAGTTCCAAGGGAGAAATTGAAGAGGAGACTTTGTGGAGCCGGGAATAGTTAGCTAACCGGTGCTACCTGGCGTGCAAAACTGGGCAAATGCGGTATTTATGGCAGGGAAATGAAAGAGATAGAAATTAGCCCAAAATGGCCAATAAACTACTAATTTCTGGGCTGAAACCACTCCTCCAGGGACAGACAGGCTGCTCAAAGCTCCCCTCTCTCACAGGTGAACAGAGAAACTTCCTTCTATCCAAGTAAGGTATGGGCAAACACAGAGATTTGTAACACAGCCCTGAATTCAGCGCTAATCTGAAAACTGGAATATACTAGCTTAGAAAGGTGGGAAACAAGCATATGTTTTTTTTTTTTTTTTTCAGAAAATAAAGCAGATACAATAAAAAAAAACACTTTAAATGCACAGAAAAGGATACTTATTGTTATATATCTCAGATCAGAGTTGTAGTCAATGCCTCTAGTAATAAAGTAGGGATACAGTAAAAGCAGATGAATAAAGTGCAAATTATTTTTTTCATTTTTTCATTGTTCCTTAAGTGAGTTATGTTTTTACTAACTACTATCCCACATATCAATGTCTGTAACTACTGACTGATTGCTTGCTTTTCAATGTTTTGCTCATATTGCCCAGTTCATGGCTGAAAAGAGTCATTAGAGCAGTTCAGTTACAGTGTTATCAAATAAATAAAGTAATTAATTAGGCAAAATAATATATCTGCTCCCAACGAGGTGAGTGCCTCTTGAGTTTCACAGAATAAAGATAGATCAGTCCAATAAATATAACCAAAAGGCAAATACAGCAAACCTGTAAATCCAGTATAAAAAAGGATAATCCAAATGTACTTTGTTTCCGTTATTAAATACTAAGCGTTCCGTTCACAAATGATATTCCTATTGTATTAGCATGCAACAAGTAAGCGCTTTCACATTAGCTTCATCAGACCATTAAAATTCAAACACTTATCAATTACAAACCGGACTTGTTGGCTGTTGGTGAAGCACCCACCAAGAGGAGAAAATGCTGAGAGAAGAAAGGAGCCACTTTTGAGATTTTAAGTATTTTGCTTCAGATTATTTGTTAAGTTTTTCTGCATTGCCGCCTACTTTTGAGCATTTTCTGGCTTGTTAAACTTGATTTCTGTGTTGGTAACTGTATTTAGAACACAACCTAGAGCTGATTACTGAATTTCCTGCCTGCACTTATTTTTAAAATCTTTTTTTTCTTAAACCTTGCATTTTATCTGTCTCTGGCCTAGCACTCAAGTGTGGGGTCATTTACTGCACTGTTCTAACTTGTTGATACTTGTGAACCTCTGCTTTCCTTAAAAAAAACAAAAAAAAAAATCTTGCTTTTTTCCCACTTTTCTGAGATTTAAAAAAGTTCAGTTACAGATTTGCTGTTCTGAACTGTTTGTAAGTTTCTTGGAGGCCATTGTTTGCTTGGGCTAAAGGGAAGTCTCTGTGTTCATCAGTGGCAGTGATAAACATTGAGCAGCCTGCCTGCCCCTGAGGGAGTGGTTACTGCCTTGAAACTGTAGTTTTATTGGCCATTTTGGGTCAATTCCTAACTCCTTGATCTCCCTCTCTTAAAACCCGATTGCCTCGTGGTTTTGGCATCTTTTCGGACTTGTTGGCTGTTGGTGAAGCACCCACCAAGAGGAGAAAACGCTGAGAGAAGAAAGGAGCCACTTTTGAGATGTTAAGTATTTTGCTTCAGATTATTTGTTAAGTTTTTCTGCATTGCCGCCTACTTTTTAGCATTTTCTGGCTTGTTAAACTTGATTTCTGTGTTGGTAACTGTATTTTGAACACAACCTAGAGCTGATTACTGAATTTCCTGCCTGCACTTATTTTTAAAATCGTTTTTTTTTTCTTAAAACTTGTATTTTATCTGTCTCTGGCCTAGCACTCAAGTGTGGGGTCATTTACTGCACTGTTCTAACTTGTTGATACTTGTGAACCTCTGCTTTCCTTAAAAAAACAAAAAAAAATCTTGCTTTTTTCCCACTTTTCTGAGATTTAAAAAAGTTCAGTTACAGATTTGCTGTTCTGAACTGTTTGTACGTTTCTTGGAGGCCATTGTATGCTTGGGCTAAAGGGAAGTCTCTGTGTTTATCAGTGGCAGTGATAAACATTGAGCAGCCTGCCTGCCCCTGTGGGAGTGGTTACTGCCTTGAAACTGTAGTTTTATTGGCCATTTTGGGTCAATACCTAACTCCTTGATCTCCCTCTCTTAAAACCCGATTGCCTCGTGGTTTTGGCATCTTTTCGGACTTGTTGGCTGTTGGTGAAGCACCCACCAAGAAGAGAAAACGCTGAGAGAAGAAAGGAGCCACTTTTGAGATTTTAAGTATTTTGCTTCAGATTATTTGCCGCCTACTTTTGAGCATTTTCTGGCTTATTAAACTTGATTTCTGTGTTGGTAACTGTATTTAGAACACAACCTAGAGCTGATTACTGAATTTCCTGCCTGCACTTATTTTTAAAATCGTTTTTTTTTTTCTTAAAACGTGTATTTTATCTGTCTCTGGCCTAGCACTCAAGTGTGGGGTCATTTACTGCACTGTTCTAACTTGTTGATACTTGTGAACCTCTGCTTTCCTTAAAAAAAAAACAAAAAATCTTGCTTTTTTCCCACTTTTCTGAGATTTAAAAAAGTTCAGTTACAGATTTGCTGTTCTGAACTGTTTGTAAGTTTCTTGGAGGCCATTGTTTGCTTGGGCTAAAGGGAAGTCTCTGTGTTAATCAGTGGCAGTGATAAACATTGAGCAGCCTGCCTGCCCCTGTGGGAGTGGTTACTGCCTTGAAACTGTAGTTTTATTGGCCATTTTGGGTAAATTCCTAGCTCCTTGATCTCCCTCTCTTAAAACCCGATTGCCTTGTGGTTTTGGCGTCTTTTCGGACTTGTTGGCTGTTGGTGAAGCACCCACCAAGAGGAGAAAATCCTGAGAGAAGAAAGGAGCCACTTTTCAGATTTTAAGTATTTTGCTTCAGATTATTTGTTAAGTTTTTCTGCATTGCCGCCTACTTTTGAGCATTTTCTGGCTTGTTAAACTTGATTTCTGTGTTGGTAACTGTATTTAGAACACAAGCTCATTCTGATTACTGAATTTCCTGCCTGCACTTATTTTTAAAATCGTTTTTTTTTTTCTTAAAACTTGCATTTTATCTGTCTCTGGCCTAGCACTCAAGTGTGGAGTCATTTACTGCACTGTTCTAACTTGTTGATACTTGTGAACCTCTGCTTTCCTTAAAAAAAACAAAAAAACAAAAAATTTTGCTTTTTTCCCACTTTTCTGAGATTTAAAAAAGTTCAGTTACAGATTTGCTGTTCTGAACTGTTTGTAAGTTTCTTGGAGGCCGTTGTTTGCTTGGGCTAGAGGGAAGTCTCTGTGTTCATCAGTGGCAGTGATAAACATTGAGCGGCCTGCCTGCCCCTGTGGAAGTGGTTACTGCCTTGAAACTGTAGTTTTATTGGCCATTTTGGGTCAATTCCTAGCTCCTTGATCTCCCTCTCTTAAAACCCTCTTTTGCTCGGTTTTGCGCATTCTTGCGCATAGCGCAACATCGGGCAGTGCCGCCTAATTAGGTTTAAACTATTTCTGGCTCCACAAAGTCTGCTCTTCACTTTTTCCCTTAGAACTGCTCTATCTCTCAAATTAAACACCATATTCTCATTCTAAGGCCCCTCACTGGTCCAAATAAGTAATTTTACAAGTTAGCACTAATAAACCATAAGCACTACTTACTCTTATACTCTCTACGATTACCTTGTCCCCTATTGGCCAGTTTTAATTCAGTTGCCTATATTACTCTAGCATGTCCAAAGGTCAGTCAATGGTTTCCTCTCCAGTCCAGCTGGTGAATCTGGAAATTTTGAGGCAATGTTACAACTGTCTCATGTACATGGACAACCCTCTCCTCCTCCAAACAGGTTCAAATATATGTGAGAGATGCAACCATATAGCCAAACTGGATGCTGAGCTCTCTCATCTCAAAACTGGTGTAACCAGTCAGAAGGAGAAGGTAACCTCACACAACACAATTCCAGTATCACATAGTCCCACCACAACAGCGAACCAAACACATAAAAACACAAAAACATACTCGGAGGCTCTAAATAAAAATCTACCTAAGCAACAGAGACCGCCAAAGCAGACATCCAAGCAAACGCTACCCCAAAACAAAACACGTACAACACATAGCACACAAAGTCAGTGTGCCAAGCAGTCACAACCCTTAAGGCTGAATAACACACCTGATACTCTTGTAATAGTGACTCTATTGTCAGACACACTGACGTCCCGCTCACCAGGCTGAATAAAGAGAAGGTCACAGTGAGCTGCCTGTCGGGCGCTAGGATCCGCCACATAACGCAAGCACTCAGGTCACTCCAAAGCAAATACAAATATGACTCAGTCATTGTACATGCTGGCGTGAATGACCTGAGATGTACCTCCCTCGACTACATGAAAAGCGACATAGAGGAGCTCTCTGATCATGTAGCCCAGGCCGGTATGACCCTGACCTTGAGCAGCATCTTACCCTCACCTAGAATGATGCCACAGTATAAAGACAAAATGATCGATTTTAACAATTGGCTAAAATTTTGGTGTCATTCAAAGGGGATCCAGTGTCTGTCAGCCTGGGATGACATGCTCGACAAGCCACGTTGCTTTGCTAGGAACAGCTTGCACCTGCCACCCCTGGGCTTTCGGATATTGGCAAAGGCTCTTGCCACCCCCATAGTGCCTTTTTTAGGCAAGGCTCAAAGGTCAAACCCACCACCATAGACAGCACAAGGAACAAGAAACTAAGGGTAATGCTGCTAAACGCCAGAAGTCTTAACCTCAAGATGCATGCACTCGAAGCTCTCCTCAGTATGGAGAACATCAATATCTGTGCAGTGACAGAAACCTGGTTCAAGGCTCCAGGGAGCACCCCAGCACTACCAGGTTATACCTCATATCATGCTTTTCGGCCCCAAAACCCGGACCGAACCACAAAAGGAGGGGGAGTTTCCATATTTATCAAGGATATCCACACCTCCAGGTTAGTGGCATTGCACAAAGTATCGGAGACCATCCATGTGCAACTGACAGTGGGCAAGACTGCTTTTCAGTTTATAGCATCCTACAGACCACCCTCTCAAAGTCAGGAATCCCACTCGGCTTTCCTGAAAACATTGGAGAACATGAAGATCTCTCCGAACACCATTATATTGGGCGACTTCAACTACCCAAACATAGACTGGGAGCAGTACTCAAGCCCCAGCACCTTAACCCAAAGGTTCCTGGAATTTATAAACTCAAATGCTATGGAACAACTAGTCACCACTCCCACAAGAGGGAAAAACATACTAGACCTGATCATTACCAACATGGGGACACTATGCTCCATACCAGAAGTATATCCCTCATTGGTAAGATCAGACCATAAATTAATTTCACTGGACATCCACATCCCGACCCCACCCCCATCCCAGAAAACCACAGTGAAAAACTTCTCAAAAGCGAACTTCACACTTCTCAAAACTGAAGTGGAATCCTTCAAGGCCCCAGAGCCAGTGGAAACTATGGCCCAAACTGAAGAATCCTATATAAACGCATTCTATGGACATATCCAGGAATGCATGGATCATGCTATCCCAAACAAAATCAAGACCCAATCATCCAAAGGCAGGCGTCCAGTCTGGTGGACCCCAGCCATAAATAAACTGTACAACAGAAGGAGGAAGCTACTACATGATAGAGCAAAATCCCTAAAAGGGAAGGCATCTCTGATCAGTACTAGCAAAAAATTACGATCCCTCATAAAATCCTCCAAGACCAGCTTCGAGAGAAAAATTGCACAGGACACTAAAGACAATCATAAGGCTTTTTTCAGTTATGTTAGGAACCTGAGATGCAACTCCCAGACTTGTTCTGAGTTGATTCTAAACGACAAAAAATACACTGAACCCACAGACATCGCCAATATCCTGGCAGACAGATTCAGTGCAAATTTTTCCACCCCCTCCCCCCAAAAGAGCAAGTATCTAAACCGGCAGAGTGCAGCCTCCCAAACATCTCTGATGCTCAGGTGAAGGCCGCCCTCTCCAAAGCAAAATACACTGCTTCCATGGGACCAGATGGCGTCCCGGGTTGCATCCTACATGAACTCCAAGAAGAACTAATCCCTCAAGTAAAACTGCTGTACAATCTCAGCCTCACTACAGGATATGTGCCCAAAGAATGGCGTACAGCAACAGTGATCCCACTCCACAAAGGTGGCGCCTCTGCGGACCCTGGAAACTATCGCCCCATAAGCCTGACTAGCCTAGTCTGCAAGGCTATGGAGAGGATCATCATGGAACTCATAAACAAAGACATTGGGGACCTACAGACACTAGATCCTACCCAATTTGGCTTTGTCAAGGGCAGATCCTGCCTTTTGAACTTGGTCGACTTCTTTGAAACAGTCACCAAGGCCATAGATGAAGGGAAGGTAGTCCACACAGCCTATCTGGACCTCGCAAAGGCATTTGACACAATACCCCACTTGGGCATCATAGATAAGCTATCCAGCCTAAATATAAACCCCTATGTCACAAGATGGGTCGCAAACTGGCTCAAAGACAGAACCCACAGAGTCAGAGTTGCTGGAGCCATGTCAGACTCGAAACCGGTCACAAGTGGCATCCCACAAGGTTCTGTCCTGGGGCATCCCACAAGGTTCTGTCCTCTCTTGTTCGGTATTTACTTTTCTGAGGTACAGGCCAACATGGGAGGACTATGGCTCACCAAGTTCGCAGATGACTGCAAACTGGGCGCCATAATCGACTCTCCAGCTGACACAAACATCCTTCAAAAAGGTCTTGCAGAGACGGATAACTGGTGCCAGAGCCATGGTCTAAAGCTAAATGCCAAAAAGTGTATAGTCATACCCTTTGGCAAAAACAATGTGCCCACAAATTACCACATAGGTGGTAACCCATTAAGTACAGAGAAAGTAATTAGGGATCTGGGGACCCAAGTTGATAGCAATCTCTCCTTTGACAACCACATTGTCAAAGTGGTTAGAAAGACCTTCTACATAGCCCACCACATCATGAAAAGATTCACATCTAGATCAAGAGAGGTAATCGTGCCCCTTTATTCATCCCTCATCAGGCCCATCATAGAATACAATGCCCCCTTTGGGATGTACCTTACCCGACACCTGCAGCAATTAGAAAGACCCCAAAAGTACCTCACCAGGAGGATCAAGGGACTCGAACAGATGCCATATGCTGCTCAGTTAAAAAAACTCCAGCTCTACTCAGTTGCATACCGCCTACTTCGAGGCGATCTATGCCTGACATATAAAGCTATGTCCAACCCAGAATTAATGGACATGCTCCACCTCAGTAAATATAAATCTCTTAGAGCCACGCGCTTGAGGGACTTGAACCTCAGCACAGAAATAAATAGAACACGCTGGAGGGACAGATTCATAACCCAGAGGCTCCCTTCGCTGTGGAATAGAATTCCAATTCATGTTAGGCAGAGCACCTTACTGACTCTCTTCAAGAAGAATCTTGATGAGTGGATGGGGGATCATAGGTTTGTCCCAGGGATTACTTCCATGTCACTATTAGACAGAGGCACAGTAAACTAAACTTTAAAAAGGGCACAGTATACTCAAATCAAGGGGTGGCGTAAGTCAAACACAATCGGGCTAGGCTTATAAATGCCCCAGGGCAGATAGCCTAGTATGAACCTATGAACCTATGAACCTGTAAAACAATGACGTATTGATGAATGAAGCAGCCTTCAATTACTCATTTAAAGGTGTATTTACAAACACCACAGTAAACCATCTTTTGTAGTTTAAAATATAAAAACTTATAGTTGTGGCAAATGTAATTTTTGTATATATGTTGATAGAGGAGATAGCTTTATTCACCCAGATACGGGATACCATTATAAATTTCATGTATCTGCAGACTGTGGTACTGAGCATGTAGTATACCTAGCTGTCTGCCAACTATGTCAATCTTATTATGTTGGCAAAACGGACAGAACATTTCATACCAGAATCAGAGAACATCTATATGCTATCAGGATAGGTCATACTACAAATGCCCTGGCCAAACATATCATGGTACATGGCCAAGAACATTTTTTTGGTTTAAAGTAATAGATTAAGTTACTCCTGTTATAAGAGAGGGTAACATACGAAATACCAGAGAAAATAAAGAAATCAAATGGATTATGAGGATGAGGGCAGACAAAGGAAAAGGGCTAAACGATAGGGCATCAATTAAGCCCATATTAAAGGCTAGACGCCTTGTCGCTAAGTAGAAACATGACGGATAGTCCCTTACCATTGTATCCCCTTTTACCATCACCATTAAGTATTCTATTTAATGATAATTTATGTATAAAAAATATATATGTGGGTGAATAGTTTATGGTATTTATACATAGACATTATCCACTCATGTAATATTATAATGTGTCATCTAATCTTGGATTCCTTATGGAAGAGTTGAGAGTAGTGATAATATAAAAGCCATTATGTTTTTCTGTTTTATGCCCTTGTTAGGTCCCTCTTATATATGAATTTTACATATGAGTTACATAAAAATATATTTTTGTATAATTCATTACCATTTCTGTCCCACTGGTTATTGAGGAAGTGATAAGTTGCTGCACCGAACTTATTATTCATTCTCACATTTATTTAAGGCATAGCTTATACTTTTTGACATCTTTTAAGTTAATGCCGTTTATAAAGTATCCAACACAAGTGAGATATGTTTTATTGTCAACACGGTCTTCATAATACCATTTTCTAGCTTATTCCAGAGTTTAATTTTTAACGCAATTCGTTATTTGTTAAGTATTTATTCTACTATAGAGAGTCCGTTTTGAAGGCGTTTACAGCGTCATTATAGTTTTCATCAAGTATAGGAGCAACAGCAGCAGTATATAATTTATTTAACTAGTAGCAATGTACTGAGAACTGGCTAACGTAGGTACATCAACTTGACGCTGAGTAGCTGCAGAATAGAGTCAGCATTGTATATATTTCACTTATTAAATATATCCATGCATCGCATTACATGAATTTGAGAAGATATTCTTTAGATTGCCTGCCAGACTCTATGGTACGCCTTAATAAGTATTTTTACATCAATGGATATAATTAGGATTTGAATTCTTACTCCTGATTGAGTCTTATGGTATTACAAAGGATCGTTAAAAATATAGGATTTTATTTTACAATACACTATTGCCAGCAAAGATGCTATGATAACCGGCTTATGTCGGTGCATTATTTTTGTATTTTTGTATCTGGAGCTTTTCTAGCTTGAGAAGTTTATGTTTGGGCAGCGTTGCACTGGGTGAAAATGTATGGTGGTTCTCATGTACACCATCCAGGGATCGCAGCGGGTTCATGTTGACTGATGCCTAAGTTGGCTTTAGTATAAGCAGTCTCTAAAAAGAGACACTGTTATCTGTATTAGCAAGATCATTACTATGGGAGTATAAGTTAAGTTGTGGAGAGTGCATCAGGTATATACTGCATATAACAATGGTTAGTTAACAAATGTATACAGTCGTTTGCAAAAGGCTTTCACTGTATTATGATGTTATTTTATTTAGATAGAAGGAAATGTATAATTACTGGATTAACTAAGTGAGCCATCAACGTGCTATTAAGTCTGCACAACCTTTTGTAGCTTCTAATTTATATCGTAAAATTGATAGTAATAATAATGGCATTTTAAATGCACTGTATGAGTAGCACATTTATCCATGTGAAAGGATGAAAAAACGTTTTAAATTTTAAAGTACAAAAGATGGTTTACTGTGGTGTTTGTAAATACACCTTTAAATGAGCAATTGAAGGCTGCTTCATTCATCAACACGTCATTGTTTTATATAAAAGGCTTGTAATTGATAAGTGTTTGAATTTTAACGGTCTGATGAAGCTAATGTGAAAGCGTTTACTTGTTGCATGCTAATAAACCAGTTTTTACAAAAGGAATATCATTTGTGAACGTCTGAAGACAAGTGTTCAGTGTACTAGTTTGTAAGCAATAGCCTTATAGTCTGTAAACCCTCCTCCACTGACATCCTGCTGGTCAGCTTTTACTCTCTACTTCCTAACAAACACTGACATTTACTCATACTCAAACTATTTCTTTCTCTTATATTTTCTTCAGTTCTTCTAGACATGCTATTCTCATTATTTATATGTTCCTGTCTTTCTTTAGTGGAACTGCATTTCTTCAAGGAAGTCACCTTTGGTTTCCCCCCTTCCTTTCCTATTTCTCCTTGCTCGAGACAATTATTAAACCACCTTCACTCTGACCTACTATCTGTACACAGTCAACATTGACTCAGTGCACTTGTGTTTTTATTTTGCTATTGAAGTGTCCCTGCAAGCAAATAGATATATGTATGTAACAGTGACGTTTGCAGTTTAAACACTGGTCTGTGAGCTATAGTTTTATGTAAATTATCATGATTATGGCAGACCAAAACAAAGAACTTTGTCCAGTATAATAGCTTCATTTTGATAGACCACAGCAGTCCAATTGGTTCTTTTTCTTTCTCCTTTATCTGTGCTCCATTTGTGTTTATATATATATATATATATATATATATATATATATATATATTTTTTTTTTTATATATATATTCTACTTCTGTTTTGCACAACTTGTTCTAGTAATGCCACATTACATGAAATGGACTTTCAAACAAGTACTCATTCAGTCAAATGGACTTTCAAACATTTTAACACACTGACTTTCCATTCATTAAAACTGTCATTCAATCAAACGGTAGACACCTATATCTATCTATCTATCTATCTATCTATCTATCTATCTATCTATCTATCTATCTATCTATCTATCTGTCTATTTATCTATCTAGCCATCTATTTAATTGTTATCTTTTTTAAATGGTAAAATCCCTTCCTGTAGCAGAGTAATATGAGTTTGTGCATGTGTGTTTGTGAGTGTGCGTGTGTACGTCTGTGTGTTTCTGTGTGTTTATGTATCTGAGTGAGTGTATGTCATAGCACATCTTGGTCTCATATATTTGTTATTGTTTTACTGTGGACATGCAGTTAGGGATAATTTAAAATGTCACCAGTTTTCCTAACATTTTTCTTGTCTTAGGCATTCCGTACATAGTATCAAGTCTGATACAGATTCTTAAAAGAAACTGAACCTTCTCATCCAGTTCATCTACAGTGTCATTGATAAAAACAGTAAAGATGACAAAAATGAAGTATTACTTATAAATGGCAATAATTTGCTACCATGCCTCCAGTCCATTGCATAGATGCAAAATTAATTCATGGCCTTGTGGTCAGCCCACTGATTTCCAGCCTTACTGACCTGATATTAAAGTAAGTAATACCTCCTACATCCATTTAGTCCATCACTTTGATTACCGAAGCAAAGAATTTCACCATAGTATTTTGAAAAGATCTATCACAAATTTATACTGTATCCTGCACGCTTTTAGTTAACAAGTATCTTACAATGTATTTATAAAGGAGTCTCTGTGGTTTATCCTTCATCTTTGTCATAGCTATAGCCAGGATTTTTGGAATTACAAGCCAGCTCCCACACTTTTGTTTCTCTTCTTCTCCACACACACAGACCCAGACACATTCCCCTGTTTTGTTTTGTTTTTAACACCAGGCTCCTGTGCTGTTACTTTCCCTCACCATAACTGTTATTTTCCATACTGTTTATATTCTAAATATAGGATTAATAATGTAGCTTAAATTGATAAAATTGTTTTATTAGAAGCATTCAGTTGGATAGTTAGTTAATACTGGAAGCATACATTACTCTGGTCACAGTCATCATCTTTGATGTCTGTTTTGTACTCTTTTAATTTCATTTATGTGTTTGAAGATGGGATAGTTGTTCTTGCATGCCAGAAATGTTAACCCCTTAAACTTAATTTGTACACCATGGCTTAGAGGAGATTCATGTCATTTCTGTGAAGCAACATCCATTTAAAACAGCATGCAAAATAAATAATATTGTAAGCCACTTTAACTGAAAAACCCTACAGAAACGAAGTATGTTTTTGTAGGGTGGGGCACGCTCCACTCCAAATCTGCATACCCCCTTACATAAATATACTAACTCCGCAGCTGCACAACCCTGTGGAAATGACAAAAAACTCACAAGTAAAAAAAATCTTGTACTATATTTCCAGCGTTCTGCTGCAACTGAAACAAATTATGGATTAATCTCTGTTGTAAAACATACTCATCTTAGCAGAAATTCCTGCAAAAATAAAAAATAAAAATAAAAAACTACATAAACATTGACCAGAAAGCAAATAAGGGGTACAGGATTTCTTTTTGTGTGTGTTTGTGTGTATCTGCTTTTCAATATGCGTGACTTTCATTGCTGTTTATCAGAGATTGTTGTTTCTATGTTACTGGATTCAAAGAAATGACACAGTTAATTTAAAGTTGTGACATTTGATGCCCTTGGCTGGGCAATATTCTGCTTCCGAACAAATTAATTTGTATAGCATGGCTTACTTGATGTATAACCAGTTACATCCATGTTTCCTGCAACCACTCCTGTGAAAAGTGGAATGTTCTGTACAGATCCTCTGAGACCACGGTAGTATTTAATAACACAATATATTTCTTTGGGCAAGTCTTTAAGATGCAGGTATGTGCAGGGTGTTCCACTGCAAATATAACTGCAAGTATCAGGAATGTGTAACTTTCTGAGATGTCATGAGCCACATTTAAATATTCTAGCTTTGCAAGTTAGGGCAGAGAATTAAAGCTATGAGTTGCTACTGAACTTCATCCTGTAACCTAGGGTTTGATTCCCTCAGTCTCCATGTGCCTACTGTGTGACTCTGAACAAGATACTTAACAAGATAGTGCTCCCTGATTGCCCCTGAAAAGAGGCACCTGTGCTTTACAGATTTACCCAGTTAACATAAGGTATAAACCACAGAAACATGCACAATACACATTTAAGTATCTGTTAATAGCAGTGTTGTAATTTTAAACTCGATTACTAATTTAATAAAATCGCTTTTTGATGAACTCCAAAAAATATTACTTTACTTTATATGTGACTAATCAATCTCTTGTGACTTACAGCTAACAAAAAAAAAAACTCCCGCACTACCCACAGACTACACAATGGACCCCCATGGTGTAAACAATACCCTAAATGAGGTAAGCCATTTATGAAGAAAAGAGTACAAAATGTGCAGTGACTTAAATAGCAGAGTGGACTATTTAGGGTACAACAGTCTATAGAGGTGAGCAAACAGATAAAGATAGGTGGTCTCTTATTAGCATAAACTGTATCAGTACAAAGACAGGGCATTCAAGCAAGCATACAACACAGCAACAAGTGGTAAAGCTCCCTGCGCTGTGGTGGCAAGTTTGAAGAATGACTGCAGTAATGAGACAAATATTACAAGTCACTCCACTTATGCTGCTATCTCTGTCCTTCACTTCTAGGGTTAAAGCTCATTCAAAGGGCAAGAACATGGGCAAGACTAGGAGCAAGTAACGTAAACTTTTCTGTCTCATCATCTATTATTTCTGTGTTTTTATCAATTTGTGAAACATATGCAGAATGGCTGCACCGTCTACTGTGTGTTTTACATAAATGACAAAAAATGTATTTCTTTATTTGTTGAGAAGATCGGACTTATGGTGTGCTTTTATGTAAAAGTTTTTTGGCTATAATTTAAAGGCTTGAATGATATGCCATGGAGCACTGAGTGTTGTATGTTGTCAGAAGCATGTTCTGCACAGATTTAGTGCTGTATTAGCAGGGACCCCGGAGGGATTCAGGCCTATGTGCACCGTGAGTTGATATTTACACATTGTGCTGATAGTTTCACTGCATATGAGCACAGGGCCTTGAATAAACCAGGAGAGCTGATAACAATATTAGGCCAAATCTACAACAAACAAGCATGTCAGCTTTCCACATATTCTTATGTTTTATCAATAGGTGTCAATACAATTCAGGGATTTTTTTTTTCATTTTTTGTTCTTATGTTTGGGCTTTGCAAATGCATTCTTGCCTTGTGTAGAAACAAATCTTACAAGAAGCACAAGTTCTTCTGCATTAAACTCAAGTTATCCAATAAAACCACTGATCTTACAATCATATCATCCAAATCAGTAAGTCGCAATGATACTCACGGTATATTATTCAGCGATCTGTTTCTTTTCAGTTTATATTATGTCAAGATCTTATCTGTTACAGTCCTACAGTTTCATCTGCAGTTCATTTTTACTCCTTGTTCTTCCTTATACTAGACAGTAGTTAATTCACATTTCTCCACTGTTTGTACACAGTCTCTACTTTAATTTCAGTAAATGCTTTCTATAAAGAATTTACTTTGTACAGCTAACTTTTCTTACCCTTTTTGTTCCATGCTTCACTGGTTCTAATAGACTGGATTTTGTATCTGGATGCATGAAAGCATGAACAAGTTCCTCTATGCTTTGGTGTCGTCATAGTAACAGATTATACTGTTACAAGATCCTACTACCTGAAGGTCCAGAGAAGTTTACGACCATTCATCCATTGTCTTCGGCTTTTCCCGGTTAGGGGTCGCCACAGCGGAACTCCGGTCCGCCAATGATTGGCAGTAGATTTTTACGTGCCGAGATGCCAGCTCTGACGCACAACCTTCAACGAAGGTACACCCATTTACGCATATCTCCACACAAAAGACGCTTCAGCTGAGATTCGAACAGGGCAGCGTCTTACTGTGTGGCGACAACGCTACCGCAGCACCACCACCGCGGCATTCCGGAGAAGTTTACGACCAAATACTCGAAAGTACAGACTATAGACAAAATAGAAATAACGATAAAGGTGAAAAAGCTTTGACTGCACAAACCTGCAGAAAAAAGGAGGTAGTTGTAAGAGGACTAATTTTTTGCAAATTTTAACAAAATCAAGGATGGATAGTTTTACTGATTTTCCCAGCCAATAATTTTTAAATGGTCAGATGAGATCATCCATAAGGCATGGTAAATGAAAATTGAATGCTCCATCTTCAATTGCGTGAGGTTCAACCTGTCGACAACTGAAATTCCTCCATAGGTAATCACAATTGGCAAGTTGTGCTAGCAGTGATACCCTTTTTAAGGAATTTCCCCCATGGAATTAGTAAATATAAGTTCAAAGGGTGCAGGGACTTAAAAAAGCGTTTTTTTTTTTGACAAATGCAGTTCGGGGATTATCTGATTTCCATATGATGTTTAATCTAGTCATTAAAATATTTAACAAACAAGAATTCAAAGAACAGATGGACAAATGCAAAGAAGAAATGAGAGAACCTTGTAAATTAAAATATGTTATCTTAACAGTGATCCACTCTCACATCAATAACAGATACAATTTAAGTAACATCTGAGCCGAAGGAGTCCAGTCAAATGCAGGTATTCTGCATTTATAAAAGAAGGTTTAAACGTAAACTGTGTATATGTGCATGATTAAAGATTGTTAAAAATTGTGATTCTTCAGTTATTAGAGTATAATGAAAGTGGAACGTTAGTAGGTTTTCAAAGTGAAGTTTAGTCAGGGAACTCTGTGGATAATACAGTGCTTATGAAATATTTTTTAAAGGAGGCTGCATTAGACTCCATCCATTGCTAAAGAACATTTGTATAGCATTCATGTTGCAAAGTCTACATATTTTACAGGTCACCAAATCTGTGAGTTTTGATGTGATGACTGCATGCAAAAGGTTAGGCAGTTCCTCAGAAAAAATGAAAGCAGCGACTCAAGCTATGCTCTGCTGCTGGTAAGGACTATTCTTAACAGCAGTAAAAAGTGTTACATTATATAACAATGCACCCTTATTCTGAACCCTTAAAAATAGGCTTTACACATTGCAGTATAAACAAAATAGCAATTTCCCTCTTGCATAATATTCATTCTTTTGATTTTGCTGTAATGGGCATATATTTGTTTTAATTTGGACATGTGAGAATGAGCTTTTTTCACTAATAGTTACTTCTTCCATGAACAGGACTGCATCTGAAGTTCCTTTTCTTGTGGGATTGAATGCTATGTGTATATTTCCTTCACGTGACCTTTTCCCGCAGCCATAGGCTGAATCATTTTTCTCCTTCCAGACATCTGTGTGCCTTTCCCTTAGGATGACCTTCAGCCCAGGTGTCCTTTTCTTTGCTGCAGTCCTAAATCAATGGCTATGATTAGCAGTTCTTTGTATGAGACATTGCCACAAACTTGTATATGCACAATTGTCCCTTACATTGTGCTTTTGCTGTGCTAATGCAAAAGGCAAATCTCTGCTCATCTTCTGCTCCAACTCAACGTGCTCATTAACAAACAAGATATTACTCACGTGTTTGTAAAAATACAAACTTTTTGCAGTGAGGTCATACCAATGTGTACTGAAAAGGCCATAGTCTGTAAAACAAGTAAGAGAAGACAAGAGAAAAGTACATGAAAATGGCAAGGCAGGCTGGATGAGTGAAACCTCATGCAAATAAGAATGCACACCCAGTATAAAACTGAATGAATAATATGCAGTCAAGGAATAAAAGTAACGCAAAGTGATATTTAGTTATTGGAAAGGCATCTGTTTAAAGAAACACATTGTTACACAGAAGTGTGTATTATATAAGGTCTGCCTAATAAATACATGTAAGATTATAACTTTAAAAAAGAAATTGGAATAAATGGCAAGCCACATAGGCAATAGTATTGATTTGATTCTACCAAGGAAGACTGGTTAACTTACATTGGAGGGGTGGAACTGTATTATTCAGTTAATGACATTCGAGAGCAAAACAATATCAGTGCGCTTTATGTAATAGATGCTTAAAATATATGGCCTGTTGTGCAGATGTTACCACTAGTAAGATTGCATCAAAACCATTTAAAGTTATGGTTCAGACTCTGCTAAACCTTAACAGTTAGTTATTGCATAACATTTTTGAGTTTACAAAATACAAAGTGAAGGTATATCACAACATACGGCAGTAATGCACAGGTTGTCAGACTCTTGTCAGTTTTGCAGAGGGACTGTTGATGTATTCTGAGTCTTTTATGAGGAACACATACTTTAAGTATAAAAAAAAACAGTTGTTAAAGAAAACGTGCATTAATGTGTGGCTTCAGTAATGCAGCACCATTGAAGATTACTACAAAATATGTCTCTAAACTGCAGCAAAACACGTATGGCAATACAAATAACAAGATTTATTTAAAGTTAAATAGATTGCAGACAAGTTCTCAATGTGGCAAAACAGTCTGTTCTACAATTTATTGCAGTGCAATTCATAAAGTCATAAGTAGTAATATGGAGATGACTTGCCAACACACATGTGAAACAGGAACTGGGAAATAAACAATCCCCTGTATTTTGGCAGGTGGAGGATGACTGATGCAGGCATGCACAGAAATAAGGTTTCCTTACATGTGCAGAAAAATGACAGGAAGGAGACATCACATCATTATGGCTGTAGCATGACTGGTACTGTCAGTTCTGCATGGGCATCGTGCTTCTTTATGTATGTGTTGCTGTGGGCTGAAACTGACTTCTGTGTGAAAGGGTAGGGATTCAAATATATCATAAGGTTCTGAGATTGTACTCAATTATGTAATTGCTTGCAACCAGTTATGGAGGAGCTAGTCATCTGTTTGTTAAAACATAACAGTACTGATACACAGTGACGGTGCTTAAAACCAGTGCTTTACATACACACTAAGAGGATACACTGTGGCAGTGCCCAATGCCCAGTTCTGTACATGTGTACTAAGAGGATACACTAAGATAGTGCCTAATGTCCAGTCCTGTACATGCACACCAAGAGGATACACCGTAACAGTGTCTAATACCAGTCCTTCACATGTACACCAACAGGATGCACTGTAACAGTGCCTAATGCCAGTCCTGTATATGCACATCAGGAGGATACACTGTAACAGTACCCAATGCCAGCCTTTTACATGTACACCAAGAGGATACACCGCAACAGTATCTAATGCCAGTCCTGTACATGCACACCAAGAGGATACACTGTAATAGTGCCTAATGCCAGTCCTTTACATGTACACCAAGAGGATACACTGTAACAGTGCCTAATGCCAGTCCTGCATATGCACACCAGGAGGATACACTGTAACAGTGCCCAATGCCAGTCTTTTACATGTACACCAAGAGGATACACTGTGACAGTGTCTAATGACAGTCTTGTACATGTACACCAAGAGTATACAATGCAGCGGTGTCCAACTCCCAGTCCTGTACAGGTGCACTACAAAGGTGGCATGTATCACTCAGCACTGTGTGTGTGTGTGTGTGTGTGTGTGTGTGTGTGTGTGTGTGTGTGTGTGTGTGTGTGTGTGTGTGTGTCTGTGTGTGTCTGTGTGTGTCTGTGTGTGTGCGTGTGAATTTAGGTCCTTCCCCATCTGCATGACTTCTGTGGATTTCAGGATGCCTTTCACCCAGGACACTGTCTGACAGTTGGCACTGTGGAGTAAGGCTGTGAGCGATGTAGGAGATGGTCCTTATGTCCAAAGGTTGGATTCCCCTCAGCTTCTGACTTTCTACTGTGTTCTAGACAATGTCTCTTACAAACATGGCCAACTGTGAGAGTCTGTGAACTTCTGGTGTGCTCCTCATCACCTAGTTATTAGGGAAGGGCAGTGACACACAGTGGGGATGGCTGAATAATCAGACAGCTACATCCTGAGTACCTGCTCTTATTGACCTAAACTTTGACCACTTTCACTCAGAGGGAATAAAACATCCTAACATAAAAATAACTATTAGTTCAAAGAAAAAGGCTGTTAAAAATGTCACAAGCAAAGCACACAAAGAGTTAAAACAAAATGACAGAAGGCATGAGCAAGGCTACCACTATGCCTAAAGTAGATAACATAGTTAGAAATATAGATTCAGGAAAAGCAAAATCTGAAAAAAAGATTTTTTCTGTGTTTGAAATTATGTAATTGAGTATAATCTCAGAACCTTATGGGTTACCAAAGAAGCTGCAGACATGAAGCTGAAAATGCAGTTTGAATCTGCACTGTGTCAATCCACTGTTAATGTGTATATGATGGTGTTTTCAAGCATTCCATTAAGGGGGTCTATTGTGTATGTAAAGACGTATAGTGTACAGGTAAACAACGTTCTCAAAGAGGAATAAAATGGCAAACACATGCACATTAGAAGTATAGCCTCTGAATGTTTCATTACAAATTGGAGCTCTTCTGCTGAAAAGTTGATGCATCTACCAGCAAAGTATCACAAAAGCTTTGCATGTGCAATTGCAACCTTAATGAAAATAAAGGCAAGAACTTAACTGGATAAAAAACTTTTAGCAAATTTCCCAGTGTTACACACCAGTGCAAAGAAGAGTTAGAGTTTGAGAAGGTGGAGAGGGTTGCTATACTGTCCAAGAGCAAGATGAAACAGATTGAGTAGGCTACACACATTCTGGCCAGCCTACAGAACGAAAATGCGGCAGTTAGAGCTATAATGATTCAAAGTCACAGTAAATGCACTGTTGTTGTTCTTGCTGCATACTACTCAGTATCCATTACCATGTAATGAGGGCTTTTTTCATCCGTAGCAGGAAGACATCATTCTAGAAATGCCAATTTCACACATATTTTCAAGCAGAAGGAAACAGAAAATGCATTGAAAAGGTTCCTGACAATAAATACACGTGAAGATCTGTTCCAAAAAAAATGCAAAATAAAAAAAAATGAAGGCTCACTGCTCCAAGCAATAAAAATCTTTAATTAAATCCAGTGCACGATACAAATGTGTTTTCTCTGTTGCTTTATCAGGTAATTTTAAAAATCATATAGAAACATCCTCATGTTTAAATGTGAAAAACAATCATGTTATGTGACATCATAACTTATCTAAAGACATTTAAACGTAGTGCCTCAATCCCCTTTCTTTTAATACAGATTTTAAAGACACACTGTCATACAAGCCCAGGAACTTATATGCTTCCAACTCAGGAATCCATTTAAATTCCACACTTTCTGTATGATTGATGATATCACCATCTCTAGGACTTGGACGTATAATTTCAAGGACATGAAAATGAAACCTATATTCATTTCCTTGCGTTTTAGCATGACATGCTGGAGCATTAGTATCTTTCCCTTTGTTAATGTCTGCTATACATTCATAAACACGTTCCCTAAATGAACAGATTGTCTTTCCCATACACTATGAGTCACATTTTTATATATTGCTAAATATACTAAATGTTTTGTACCACAATCGGCATAATGCCCAAAATAATATGTGTGTCCTGATTTAAGACCAACATAGCCTTACATTTGTTGAATATGTTCAAGGAAAATAAAAATTATTATTATATTCGCTATCACAATTAGTGCATAACTTAACTTGACTATTCATACTGAAAAAGGATAAGCTTTACCTATTCTATGTTGATAAATTTCAAATTTGGCTTCCAATAATTCCTGTAATTCACTAATATTATATCCTTTATCTTTTCATAGTGAGATGACTGATGTTTTAACTGACTTAAAATTATTTATTAGCAATGTTTGAAAGTTATGTTTCAGGGATGTGAAGGAAATACTGATGTTTTGCATAAACCAAGTACTTTTGTGCTCATTTAGCATTAACAGAGGTGTTTCTTAATATTTGTGAAAATGAAATGAGAATGTATTTTTATAATAAAATGAAGTGTGTGAACAGATTTTGGACAGCGCAGTGGTGCAGCGGTAGCATTGTCACCTCACAACAAGAGGTTCTCTGGTTTGATTCCCGGCTGGGGTGCCTTCTGTGCGGAGTCTGTATGTCCTCCCTGCATTCGTGTGGGTTTCCTCCGGGTGCTCCAGTTTCCTCCCACGTTACAAAAGACATGCATCTGGAGCCTTTCTCCCCGGGCCTCCACTGAAAATTGGCTCCATTCCAAGTTGGACTTTCCTGGTTAACAAATGTTAAATAAAAATAAAATAAAATTTTACAATTTATCAAAGGCAGAATCACAAGCCTTAGTAAATTTACAAATTAATGTGAACATTGTTATTAGACTAGCAGATAATGGGGAAAGTAGAGTAATTCTTGACACTGATAAATATAATTATATGACGATTGATATGTTATCGGAGGTTGATATATATGGTAGTATTCATAAATATGAAATTAATTTTCTGATTTCTAAATTGAATTCACAAGTTTATGATTTACATATGTCACATGTTTTGAATACTTAATTATTTGAGTATCTTTATGTTTCTGAACCTCTTATCCCAGTAATCTATGGCTTACCAAAAATACAAAAGGACCCACAAAATCCACCCTTAAGACCTATTGGGTCAGGTTGTGGGTGGATTACAGAACCTATTTTGATACATTTAGAGAAATATTTAAGGAATGAAGTCAAAGTGAAAATGCATTACATGATACTAAACAATTTTTAACTCAATTAAATGAATGGTACATATACAAATACAATGGTTAAGATTTTTATATGGTAACAATGGATGTTAAATCCTTGTTTACAGTTATACCGAATGATGAAGGGATTGATTTTATAGGTAGCTATTTCTGTCATGTTACAAACTTTTCTAAAACTAAAATCATTTTGATTTACTTGTTATTAGAAATGGTCTTTGAAAATAATGTCTTCTTGTTTGGTTACAGATACTATATATACAAAAAGTAAAATCTAGTTTTCTCTAACATATTCAAGAGATGTAGGGCTTTTTTCTCACATTAATGGAAGGAACTGGGGTATATTCACCACTGACACCAAGTTAATGAATATATTAGGACCATCCCCAAATTTTGCTTTAAAAATAAAAAGAATTTAAAAAGAATGTTATATAATAAGAATTTTAGATCTGAGAACATAATTCCAAAGTCTAGCACTTTTCTATGTAGGACTTTTTCAATGTGCATGAACACTAATGAAACGAGCAATTATATTAGTCTTAAATCAGGATACACATGTTATTTGGGCATTATACCAATTGTGGTACAAACATTTAATATATTTAGCAACATGTAAGAAATGTGATGCATACTGGGTGGGAAAGATAAAATGGTAGTTTAGAAAACATTTTTATGAAGCTATAACAAACATTAATAAATGGAAATATACTAATGCTTTGGCACATCATGTTAAAAAACAAGGAGATGAATATAGGTTTCATTTTCAGGTCCTAGAAATTATACATTCAAGTCCTAGAGGTGGTGATATCATTAATCATACAGAAAGCGTGGAATTTAAATGGATTCCTGAGTTGGAAGCATATAAGTTTGTAGGCTTGTATGTTAGCTCTCTTTAAAACCTTTATTAAAAGAAAGGAAATTGAGGTTCTAATTTTCAATGCCTTTAGATAAATTGTGACATCACACAATATGTGACTGTTTTTCACAAGAGGCAATGACATTTGGATCTAATAAAAGATTGTTATTGCATGGAACAGTGAGCTTTCTGTCTTTCTTTCTTTATTTATTTTTTTTTTCTTTTTTTCTTTTGCTTGGCTTTGGGTGAATCCTTTATCTCATTTTTTTGTTTGTTTTTTTGTTCCAATATAGTGATTTAATTTCCAGAAATCAGTCAGTGATAGCCATCTTGCAGAAGGTGACCAAAAGGTGATGGACCAGGCACTTTACAAGATATCTAGTCTGCAGTCTTACCGTGATGATATCCTTAGTAAAGATGGTGATGAGGACCTATGTAATCTGCTGCAAGTCTTCAACAGGTTAAGGGAGTATGGGTTCTAAGCTAACAAGTCCAACTGCCAGCTTTGCAAGGAGAAATTCTTGTATGAGTATTTGATTTACAAAAATAAGTTATGTCAGTCACAACATAAAATGAAAGCAGTGCTGAAGGTTAGCCCCATGTTCAGAAAATATTTCATGTGAGGTCACACTTATCAGCAATTATCTCAAATATCTACTAAACATCTCATTGGTAACCATAACCATTAAATGCCTAACTGCAGACAGAGTCTTCCTGAAAGTCATTGGAGAACTGTGAATGAAACCTTTTTGAAATTTTGGGGACTGATGATGAAAGATTAAACTTTTATTACATTGCTTTATGACAAAACATTTTAGAAGGATATGAAATTCAGACAATGCTAAATCAAAAGTTAAAAAAAGCAACTAAACTATATAATGATGATAAAATAAATCTCCGTATATTGCTAAAAAGGCTATTGGGATGTTAATATAGCAATAACCCAAGGCTGGATATGGGTAATGCTGGATTTACCCATGGTTAGTTTGGTTTGGTCCCAAGGGTGAAGTCTGAATGACCAAACAAAGCCAATTGTGGGTAAATCCGCATTACCCACACCCAGCAACGTGTTATTGTTATTATATAATGACATCATTTAAGAAAAAAAGTTACTTACTTTTTTAAGTAATGTCTTTGTATAAGGGTGCTGTGGTGTTCTTGTACTTTCTTCCGGTATCATGGGGATTTTTTTGATGTACTGCGCATGCTTATGGGACCTGCGTTCCCACACTTACAGAGTACATCAGTACTTTGGAAATGAAGCAATGGAGAAAGGAAGATCCCTATTGTGTCTTTATTTATTTATTTTTTTATTTAAAAAAAAAAAAGTTTGAAATCCGGATAATTCAGAGGTACGAAAGAGACAGACATTTCTTTAGTTTTGCATGCTGTACCTGGTTTTCCTTGTATTTCTGCCCTGTCTCTCTCAGACCTCTAAACTCACCCAGATTTCAAATTTCATACTTCTCAAACTGTTAGTGCAGAAAAACTGGAAAGCCATAGCATATATTACTAGAAGAAAGTCCGGGAGACCGGACTTTTTCCTATTGGTATATGTTGGATTTTACAAAGGGCATGCTGGTCGGGCTGACCAATCAGTATGCACATTTTTGAATGTTAATGGCCAGTCCTTGTATAAATAAAATGATAATATATGATATATATGACATAATATATGACTGCTCTACTGTTCCTCAACTTAAGCTCACCAAGGAATCAGCTCACCTAACACACCTCAGTGAAGTTAATCTCCCTGATCACAATTTTCCATAAGAAATCACTGCTGGTGCAATTTCTTAGTATGCACTTTCCATGATTTCTTCTACTGGGGCATTTTTCATGTATGTCTGGCTATGAAATTTGTATACACACACACACACACACACACACACACACATATATATATATATATATATATATATATATATATATATATAAGGAGTTACTTACCTTTATCAAATGTCACTAATATAAATGTAAATAATGTCGAAATTATGCACATCGACATCAAGCATCAATCTCAGTGGATCGGATGCAAAAACCTTAAAACAAAATTAAAAGGAAGACATCATTTTTTTGCAGAGGGGCAAGCCTACCTGCACCCCCCCCCCAACCCCCTGCTAATTATACATTCTAACTCTGAGGTTGTACAATTCTTGGGGAAAGGGCAAGTTCCCTGACCCTGAAAATCATCTGATTTGCTACTTTTGTCGACATGTATCGACCAAATTGTGTTGATTAAACAAATGTAAACAAAAGTACTGTTCGACAAAAGCAGCATCTTTCATTTTTTACATTTATTCAAAGACCTTAGTCTTGTATTTTTATTACCAGTTGTGGGAAGATTGTATTTCTGTATTATTTTACACTATTTCCACAAGTAGTTTTACTTGTAAAAGCTATCTGCTTGTATCTTAAGCCCTGCTAGCCATTTTTATAGAAAAGAAATGGTTTCTTTAAAATATGTTGAAGGAATACAGGAAAAACTGACGAGTAAAAGAAACTCTGTCATTGTCCATGTTGGTGCAAATGGCCTGAGACGTACCTCCCTGGACTACATGAAAAGAGACATGGAAGAGCTCTCTGATCATGTAGCCCAGGCCAGTATGACCCTGAGCCCTCACCAAGAATGATGCCACAGTATAAAGAAAAAATGATCAATTTCAACAATTGGCTAAGTTTCTGGTGTCATTCAAAGGGGATCCAGTATCTGTCTGCCTGGGATGACATGCTCGACAAGCCACGTTGCTTTGCAAGAGATGGCTTGCACTTGCCACCCATAGGCTTTCGAATACTGGCCAAGGCTCTTGCCACCCCCATAGTGCCTTTTTTAGGCAAGGCTCAAAAGACAAACCCACCACCATAAATAGCACAAGTAACCAAAAACTGAGGATAATGTTACTCAATGCCAGAAGTCTAAACCTCAAAATGCACGCACTCCTCAGTATGGAGAACATCGACATCTGTGCAGTAACAGAAACCTGGTTTAAGGCTCCTGAGAGCACCCCAGCACAACTAGGCTATAACTCATACCATACCTTTCAGCCACAGAACCAGGACCGAAACACAAAAGGTGGGGGTGTATCCATATTCATCAAGGATACCCACACCTCCAGGTTAGTGGCACAGCACAATGCATCAAAGATCATCCATGTGCAACTAACAATGGGAAAAACTGCAATCCAAATTGTAGCTTGCTACAGATCACCCACGATGGCCCAGTACCCCTATTCCGCATTTCTGGAGACACTGGGAAATATGAAGGTCTTACCAAACACCTTAATACTGGGTGATTTCAATTACCCAGACATAAACTGGGAGAACTACTCAAGTACTAACTCCCTTACCCAACGCTTCCTAGAATTTATAAACTCGAACGCCCTGGATCAACTGGTCAACACCCCCACCAGAGGGAACAACATATTGGACCTGGTCATCACCAACATGGGCAACTGGTGTTCCACACCGGAGGTCAACCCCTCACTGGTTAGATCAGACCATAGACTAATCACTCTGGATATCCACATTCTGCCCCCACCCCCAATCAAGGAAACCACCATGAAAAACTTTTCAAAAGCAAACTTCACGTTACTTAAGACCGAGGTGGAAAGGTTCACAGCCCCCATGCTAAAGGACAATGTTGTCCAAGCTGCTGAAACCTTTACAAAGGCAGTCTATGAGCATCTGCAGGAATGCATGGATCATGCTATCCCAAGTAAAACCAAGACTCTCTCCTCCAAGAAAAGGAAACCAGTCTGGTGGACCCCTGCCATAAACAAGCTATACAACAGAAGGAGGAAACTAGTACAGAAAAGAGTAAATTCCCAAGAAGGAAAGACATCCCTGATCAGTATCAGCAAGAAACTACAATCCCTCATTAAATCATCCAAGGCTAGTTTCAAAAGAAAAATTGCCAATGACTCCAAAGATAACCACAAAGCGTTCTTTAGCTATGTCAAGAACCTAAGTAGAAACTCTCAGATCTGCTCTGAGGTAGTGCAGAATGGCACAAAATACACTGAACCGAATGATATTGCAAACATTCTGGCAGACAGGTTTAGTGCAAACTTCACCCCCCTTTCACCCCCTAAAGGGCCCATAAGCATACCAGAAGACTGTAGGGCCCCGTCAATCACTGATGCATAGGGTAAAACAGCCCTATCCAAAGCCAAAAATACAGCTTCAATGGGACTGGACGGGGTCCCAGGCTGTGTCTTACAAGAGCTCCAAAATGAACTAACCCCTCACCTAAACACACTGTTCAAACTCAGCCTCTCTACAGGCTACGTACCCGTAGAGTGGCGCACAGCAACCATTATCCTGCTCCACAAAGGTGGAGCCACAATGGACCCCGGGAACTATCACCCTATAAGCCTGACTAGCCTGGTTTGCAAGGCTATGGAACACATCATCATGGAACTCATTAACAGAGACATTGGGAACCTCCAAACCTTGGACCCTACCCAGTTTGGTTTTGTTAAGGGCAGATCATGCCTCCTAAACCTGGTGGACTTCTTTGAGATGGTTACCAAGGCATTAGATGAGGGAAAGGAGGTCCACACAGCCTACCTAGACCTCACAAAGGCTTTTGACACCATTCCCCATTCTAGTATTATAGACAAGCTCACCAGCTTGAACATAAACCCCTATGTCACGAGATAGGTTGCAAACTGGCTCATGGATAGAACCCACATGGTGAGAGTTTCAGGTTCTATGTCCAACTCTAAACCAGTTACAAGTGGCGTCCCCCAGGGCTCAGTCCTAGGACCCCTCCTGTTTGGTATATACTTCTCAGAGGTACAGGCAAGCATAGGAGGACTATGGCTGACCAAGTTCACAGATGACTGCAAACTAGGGGCCATAATTGATTCTCCGGCTGATACAGACACCCTTCAGATGGGTCTCACTGAGACAGATACCTGGTGTCAAAATCATGGCCTCAAGCTAAATGCCAAAAAGTGCATAGTCATCCCCTTTGGAAAAAACAAAATACCCATGAACTACCACATAGGTGGTAGTTCCCTAAATACAGAAAATGTATATATAATAGTAATATATAATATAATATAATAGAAAATAGTAATCTCTCCTTTGATAATCATATTGCTAAGGTGGTTAGAAAATCCTTCTATGTGGCCCACCTAATCACAAAAGGGTTTGAATCTAGAACAAAAGAGGTTATTGGGCCTCTCTACTCATCACTCATTAGACCCATCATAGAATACAACGCCCCATTTGGGATGTACCTTACAAGACACCTGCAACAGCTGGAAAGGCCATAAAAGTACCTCACCAAGAGGATTACTGGCCTCAAACAGATGCCCTATGCAGCCCGACTCAAGAAACTCCAGCTGTACTCAGTTGCATACCGCTTACTCAGAGGTGATCTCTGCCTGACATACAAGGCCATGTCCAACCCAGAATTGATGGACATGCTCCACCTAAAAAAAAAACAAATCCCAGAGAGCCACACTCTCTAGAGATATAAACCTCACCACAATGATAAATAGGACATGCTGGAGGGATATATTCCTATCCCAGAGACTCCCCATGCTTTGGAACAGGATTCCAATATACATCAGACAGAGCCCCTCACTAACACTCTTCAAGAGAAACCTTGACAGGTGGATGGGAAACAGAAAATTTACCCCGGGGATCACTTCACTGGCTCTGCTGGACAGTGGTGCAGGGAACTAATGGCTCTGCTGGACAGTGGCACAGGGAACTGATGGCTCTGCTGGACAGAGGCACAGGGAACTAATCTAAGGGGGTGGCGAAAGCCAACACATTCTGGCTAGGCTTATAAATGCCCTTGGGCAGATAGCCTAGTACTTACCTATGAACCTATAAAAGGAAGAAAAATGTAAGCAGGATGGTGTAGGTAGACCAGGATGGGGGCAGCGAGTGGTGTGGGGGGAGCTATGGAGCCCTTGCCTAGGGCACCAGTTGACCACTTGCCAGCTCTGTGCTGGCCCATAGTCTTGTAGTTTAATTCACAGTTGTGGCAGAAATGTATACTACTGCAAAATTTTGAGCCTTAGTCATCTATTATTGCATTTGTTTTCCACAAACAGTGTTACTAGTAAATTTCTGCATAATCTGGATCCTTAAACATTGCAGGTCAATAGTGCGACAACTGTCTCTGCTCCCATTTGTAATTCAGTGTTTTTATATTCTGCTTATCTTTTACCTGCTTAAAGGTGCATTCTGTGTCCTCCCCATTTCCCACTAACATTTTAATCTAAAGTTTCTGAAAGAGCTCCAGTATTGCCTTTATTTGATTGTATTCCTCTCTAGCTAGCCTGCTTGTTTCTCCTCAACACTTCCATCCTTATTGCTGTTGTTGTTTTATAATAAGGCTGTGTCTCTGACCTCCACCCCTTATGATAATGTGATTTACAAAGCACCTCCCTCCCATCTTTCATTGCTATTGAATGTTGTATAAGCTGCTTTTGTGCTCTTCCCACCCATTGGTTCCCATAGATCCATGATGCTGAGTGCCCACCAAGAAAAGCTGTATTGCTCTTGAGTAAACCTCCCTTACTACATATTGTCTTCTGTTCATTTTCCTGGAGCTTAACAAAGCTTGGAGTCCTAGTCTGCATCCCAGAGATGTTTTACTTATATCCAGTGAAATTCAGGAAACGTTAAATACCTTTGATTACTAAATCACACTTAAGTTATTTTGCATGATCACTGCTGTTTCCAGATTTTATGTGTATATTTCATGATTTTTTTTTTTCTTTTTAAATTTCATTTCCTCTTACTGTTACCACTGTAAGAGTGTCTTGAAATTGCCTTCAGCAGTTGTTTGTGGTAGCACTGCCCTTGTGGATCTCTTCCATTGTGTTTTATGGGTTTATTTATCTAGTGGCAGGAGGTGTGTGCCTGGTCTATGCGAGTTGGGAAATACACAAAAGGACTCGTAGTGTAGTCATTTTATTGGTTAGAGGGCTCGTTAGTTAGTTTTCTTTTTTTTTTCTGTGCTTCTATAAATTTTGCAGGTTTATGTGGGCTAGCAGTGCCCTGTACAGTAGCAAACACCTAGAAAGAATGGTTTATAAAACTGTACCCTGTAAAGCAACAATATACTGCAAATACCTTCGCACCAATAAGCTTAGAGCAGCTAGTTGTGAGTCAAGTGTTAATACCTACAGATTTAGTTGAATTCAGTACTGCATAAACATTAAAGGTAGTAGAATTTAGTACTGTTTAGCATAATCTTTTCCAATAAAGCACCCTTAATAGCCTTCTAACCGCAATACACCACCCCCTTGTAGCTCACAAGTCAAAGGACTGGACAGTGTGGATATGCAATTTCTTAACCTCTCTGCATCCAGCTTGGTGGATATGCGCATCTTGAGACAATGTAGCACTAAGCCCCTAAGGCAAGCAAACACACTTCCCAGCACTCTCATCATAGGGGACTCCATTATAAGATATACTGATGCCCTTCTAACCAGGCTGAACAAGGAGAAGATAACGGTTAGCTGCTTATCTGGAACCAGAATCTTCCAAATCACTCATGCACTCAAGTATTTATGCCATGGGTATCAGTATGATTCCATCATAGTCCATGTCTCAGGCTGGTTTTTGCTTAGCACTGAGCAGCATATTACCATCACCAAGGATGATGCCATAATATGAGCAAAACAATGACTAATTTCAACAACTGGCTGTCTTTGTGGTGTCAATCTAAGGTGATCCAATATTTCTCATCTTGGGAGGACATGGTTAACAGACCATGGTGCTTTGCCAAGAATGGTCTGGACCTCTTCCCTTTAGACTTTAGAATACTAGCTAAAACTTTATCCACCACCATAGTGCCTTTTATTAGGCAAAGCCAAATTGACAAACCTACCAAACATAGCAAAATCAAGTCAACTGAGCCTCAAGGTGTCATTGCTTAATGCCAGGACCCTGAACAGAAAACTGCATTCCCTCCAAGCCCTCCTCACATTCAAGAATTTAGCCATCTGTGCAGGTACTGAGACACGGTTTAAAGCAGTAGAGAATACCCCGGCAGTGCAAGGTTTCAGTGCCTTACACACTTTTAAACCAGTAGCTGCACAGAAAAGGACTAAAGGAGGAGGTGTCTCAACATACATCAGTAACACACATACCTCTAGGGTGGTCAAACAGGATGAAGCACTGGAGTTCCTCTACATGCAGATCACCATTGACAAAATCCTATACCATTTCTTAGCAGCTATAGGTCTCCCTAGATGTCCCAAGAAGCTTACAATCCATAACTTGGACCTACTGCAGACACGTACCATCCAACCTAACACCCTACTCATGGGAGACTTTAATTACCCCTTTATAGATTGGGAACCCTACACAGTTTAAAATCTATAGGCACAGAGATCCCTGGGCTTTGTAAATACAAACACCCTTGACCAAATAGTAAATTCACCCACTAGAGGCTACAACACACTGGACCTCATGCTTACAAGTATGGGAAAATGCTGCAGCCCCCCCCCCCCCAATGTCTCATCCTCCATGGTAAGATCCAACTACAAAGTTGTCTCCTTCAAAATCAAAATTAACTCCGAAATCCCATTAAAACAGTAACAGGAACTATTCCAAGCCAAATTACCTTTTATTAAGTGATGCACTGTTGAAATTCAGTGCCCCTCCAAACCCAAAGAACACAGCAGCCTATCCTTAATTACTCTCAAACTCTGTATAACCATGTCAATGGCTGCATAGAAGCTGCTGTACTTACTAGAAGTAAACCCAGGACTAGCCCTAGACCCAAACCACTCTGGTGGCATCCCAAATTAAAAAAATCAGGAAGGGTAATTCCAATAAAGATAGAAACTTTCTTCAAAGTAAATAGGCTACTAACAAGGTTTATTAGGTCATGCAAAGCCAACTTTGAGATTAAGGTAGTCTGCCAGGTGGAAGATAACCATAAGGCCTTCTACAGCTATGTCAGAAACCTTAAGGGCAGTACACAGCAATGTGCTGAATAAATGGTTAATGGTTCCATATTCACTGAACCTGGCTATATAGCAAACCTGTTAGTGGATAAATTCAGTTCCAACTTTACCAGCTTCTCATCCCCAACCATCCCATCAAATATACCCTCAAACATAACTCCTAAAGCTATATCTAGAGAGCATGTACTAGCTGCACTCACTAAAGTCAAGAACATGGCCTCAATGAGCCCCAGCAACATTCCAGAATACATCCTGAACAGTGTAAAACATAACTTATCAGGACCCTTGGAGACATTATTTAACTATAGTCATGAAACAGACTTTGTGCCACAAGAATGAAGGACTGCAATGGTTATTCCCCCTTCAACAGATCCTGGAAACTACAGACCTATTAGTCTCACTAATCTTATTTGCAAAGCCATGGAAAGAATTATCATAGAATTTATCAACCAGGACATGGGAGACCTCCAGACACTTGATCCATCCCAGTTTGGCTTTATCAAAAGAAGGTCACACTTACTGAATATGATGGACTTCTTTGAAAAGGTCACTAAGGCAATGGATAATGGGAAAATGGTGCATAATTCCTACCTAGATCTGGCCAAAGCCAGACATTGTCAACAAACTTATGGAACTAGACATAAACCCCTTTGTAATAAATTGGATAGCTAGCTGGCTCACTGATAGGACCCAGGAGGTTAGAATCAGTGAAGCTAATTCCACAAAGAGGTGGGTCACCAGTAGAATCCTCCAGGGCTCTGTGCTGGGCCCAATCCTCTTTGACATCTACTTCTAGAATGTCAAAGCCTATGTCAAAGGCCTATGGCTGACCAAGTTCGCAGACAATTGAAAACTAGGAGCAGTCACTAAATCCCCTCAAGATGAGAACACCCATCAGGAAGGTCTAATACAGACAAACATTTAGTGGCAAAGCCATGGCGTAAAACTTTATGCCAAAAATGTATTATGTACATTTTGGGAAGCCTATCAACCCAGGTAACTACTTCATCAATAACATATCCTTAAAAGTTGATTCACTAGCAGGAATCTGTGAATTCATTTAGACAGTAACCTAGCCTTCGACCACCACATGTCCAAGGTAGTAAGAAAATCTTTCTATATTGCTAAATGTATAAGCAATGGAATATAGGCCCAGAAAGGTCATCATACCACTGTACACAGTCCTCATAAGACCCATCATAGAGTATAATGACCCATTTGGTATGTACCTAATCGACACTTGCAGCAACTGGAATGTCCACAAAGGCTCCTTACAAAAGGAATATAGGGAGTAAACACAGTGTCCTACTCTGATTGCCTGAAAACCCTGTCTCTTTACTGGGTATCATACAGACTTCTGAGAGGTGATGTTTACTTTGCATACAGGGCATCCCTGGACCCTGTTTTGATTAACCCTTTGCATATCTACAAAACGAACAACATCAGAACTACTAGATTAAAAGACCTAAATTTTGCTTGCAACATGAATAGGACATGTTGAAGAGACAGATAGGCTTCTCAGAGAATTCCCATTCTCTGGACCAAGCCTTCCATCCATGTGAAGCAGATTTCCTCCCTATCCGTATTTAAGTGCATCTTGGATCAGTGAATGGGTAATCAGAAATGCACCCTTGGTCTGGCTCCATGTCTCTAATAGACAAAGGCAGTTAGGAAATCACCACCTATTTAATCAAATTTGTGGGTCACATTTGGTTTGCATCAACATCCTTATAAAGGCTATAGTGGTCATTAGCCTAATATACACCTATGAACCTATCTCCTCCTCCAATAATCTTTCAGATCTCATAAAGATAACTCAAAATGCCTTTTCGTCTATTGAAGACTGGCTAAGCAAAGCACAACTTCTACTCAGTCCCAAAAAAATCTAAACTTCTGCTATTCTTTCCAAAAACTCCAACTCATGACTTTAAGATTTAATCACAAAATAACACTGAAACAGAATTAGTAAAAACAGCAAAACATGTAGGTATTACAATCAACGATAAACTGTCCTTCAAGCATTGCATTCACAACCCAATAAAAAAAACTCACTGTAAGCTCAGCAAACTCTATAGACACAAACTATACTTAGATATGCCCACCAGGATAAAAATGGCAAACAGTCTCCTACTTTCTTCCCTTATCTATGGAGGCCCCATCTTCACCAGGGAAGTAAATAGTGTGGGAAGAAATAGCCAGGGAATTGTTATGGCTAAGCTTGTATAGGCCCTAGGGCCGATAGCCTAGTACCAACCTATGAACCTATGAACCAACCTCCAGACATCTCTCATTACCAAATTACAATCTTGCTACTATGAAATAGCAAAGTTTGCCTCTAAAATGCCAAACCACAGACACCAATGTCTGACTATTAAAGAATTAAATTGGCTTGAATTCCCCAACTACCTAACCAACACCAAACTAGCACTTGCCCATAAGCTGATCAACAACCCTGACAACTGCTCTTCACTACAAACTATTCTACAAACATACACCCCTCCGATAAATCTTCAATCCAGCAATCCAGTAATAAACAACTCTTAAATATAACCAAACCCAACAAACAAGAAGGGCAATGCCCCTACTCCTATTCCCTTGCCAAATTATGGAATGCCCTGCCTTCCATAATCACTCAATTGGACTCAAGGTAGTGATGTTTTAGTGCAGATTTGAACGTTTTTATTAACAATCATATCTGTCCATGTACACATATGTCTAAGCCACCATAAACAAAGTCAACCCTCCTTTTTACTTTTACTAATTTCTAACCTTCGAATAAATCAATATCTTCCTTGAATTTACCTAGCTTTGATTGACTCTGTTTAACTGTAATGCATGTTTAATATAAATAGCTGCATGTTAGTTTGTATATAAAATCAATACCTTTTGGTCATCAGGGTTTTTTCTATGAATTTTACATTTTGTATTAATTTTTGTAATTTTTTTTTTTTGTTAGCTTTTTTCTGGAGCTTTTCTCCCTGGGCCTCCACTGAAAATGGGTTTCTGACCCAGTGGACTTTCCCAACAAAATCACCTACAAAAATTGAGGAAAAAACACTGACTAAGGTGAGTTCTTATGCTGATCAGCAAAAAGTAATGCAACCTTCAGACATGACTTCCAATAACCTACAGGATGACATAAGACAATTGCATACAGACCTGGTTAAAATAAACAAAACACTGATAGATTATATCAACACAAACAACAAAAGGCTGGAAACAAATGGAAGAAGCTTTAAACAGATATTCAAATGAGATGAGATGATAAAGCTGCAAAAATCAGAGGTCAAGATAAAAAAGGCTGGCTGAATTTGAGACTGCTCAGGAAGAGATGTTTCAAAACATAATATAATTAGAGGACAGAACACATATGGAAAACTTGAGATTTCCATCTATACCAGAGAAGCTGGAAGGAACAGACTGCATTACCTTTATAAAAGCACAAATAAGCAACTGGACTGGTATTCCACAGCAGGACTTATTAGTTGAAAGGGCACATTGTGTGTATGCTCCATATCTAGCTATAAGAAAGCAACCTAGACCTTTAATAGTGAGGATGCAATCCTACCAGCAGAAATAGTTGATTTTGTCAAAACTGTGACAGAAGGACAAAATACTAAAAGTAGGAGACACCAGAGTGCTTGTGGAGAATGATTACTCATTGTACACCAGGCAAAAGATAGGCAAATTCATTTCTCTATTCAAAGAATGTCGAAACGCAGATGTGAGATTCAAATTACAGTATCCAACTGTCTTCAAGGTATTCTTCCCTGGAGGGACAAAATCATTTTTGATGAAGTGCATGCTAAGGAGGAAATACAAAAGTTTGTCCAACAAAATCTGAGCTGTGAAACAGGAGGAGATTTGGCTTCTTGTTCCTCTGGTAATAAAGACCACAGAGAGACTGAAACCTGCGAAACCTTTTCCAGGAGTAGAAGAATCAAGAGTACATTGCAAATGAAGCAGAGACATGATTTGGTTGATGGAGAAGAACAGTAATAATATCAGTAACTTAATGTGGGATTACAGTGCAAGAACTATATTTATGAAATATGACAACACAAGAAAATCTGGAAATATTGGACTTCTTCAGAATTTGTTTGCTGAGTGGGGGACTCTAAAGTTTATGCCCTACTTCATGTTTGGAAAAATGCTTTGGGGAAGGGAAACGAGGGGAGAACACTAACTGTAAGTAAAGAAAACTCTTTCTTTTCTTAATAGTAATATATCTGTGTTGCATGGTTTTCTTTGCATGCTATTTTGGGTGTAATGGAGATTGTAAACAGCTTTTGTTTTAATTTTCCTCCACTCGTCTCTTTTTCTTCTTGTGCAGTTTTTAGAAACATAGGCAATGTAATGATAAAAAAGGAAAAAGGGAGCCTGGTTGAGGGGGTATGACAGAGTTCAAATTAATGTTTTAAGACAGAGAGCAAGTAAATGAAAAATAATATTAAATATTATCAGGCTTTTTTTTCTAGCACTTGCAAATATGTATACTGAGTAGTATTTCTGTAGCTGGTCTTCATGCCTCCATGGAGACAATCTGATAAAGAGAAACTGGAGATGGTCTGCTGGAAAGTGATTGAGTGAGGGAAAAGAAAAAGAAAAAAGAACAAAGAAATTGACTAGGATATAATGTACCTGGAAAACAGTTAGGGATTTTCCCAGGTGTGACAGCTTTAAAGATAATGCAAAACCAGTTAGACTTGAACTAAAGTTATCTCAGTTTTTTAAATGCAATGGAGATACTAATATAAACAGGTGCTTTTTGTTTTTTCTTGTTCACCTTTCTTCTCTCTCTTTCTTTGTTCAGTTTTGTGAAATTAGGCACTGCAATGAAAAAAAAATGAGAAGGGGAGGAGATGGGGAGAGAAGAAGGGTCTGGTTAAGACAGTATGACAAAAGAAAAATCAGTGCGCTTTTTCCCGTGCTTGCATAGGAAAATGACTGGGTAAAAACCCTAGGCATTATCCAGTAACAAGTTTATTATAAAGCATGTAAATGAAAAAGAATATTGACTATTGTAAGGCTTTTTTTCTGATAAACAAGGTACCCTTAGCAGTTTTGTGTCTAGTTTGCATGTCACTAGAAGACAATTTGATAAAGGGAAATGGCTTGGAGAAAGTGTTTACTGAAATCATTCAAGTGTTTTCTTAACTGGGAGAATTATAAAGATATACAAAATCAAATAGCACAGGCTGTACCATGCATCTTAGCATGATTAACCGTTCTTTTTGGTTAACTTTAGCCTGTGTGTGTGGCTATCAACTCAGAACTTATGTTCTTATTTGGAAGCAAATACTTAAATATTTGAAAATGTACGTAGTTTTGTGTGTTATTGGTTTTAGGAGTTTTTTTTTGGGGGGGGGTTGTTTGTTCTGTTTGAGGGCTTTCAAAAAAACAAAACATTATGTAAGATGTGACATAGGCGCAAATGGATATCAAATGAAGCAGCTGTATAAAAGACCAACCTGCCAAACAGTATATACATGTAACATAAAAGTTGGAACAAGACATCTGGCAAAAGAGTAGTTATATATAAAAAGGTGGTAATGATAACTATATAAGAAAATGATGCATCTGTAATGTCCTTCAGTCTGAATGGTCTTAAAGATAAATATAAACAAGAAAGAGTAGTGAACTATCTTAAAATGTAGAGTGCAAATAGCTATGCTACAGGAGACACACCTGGAAAGAAACTGAACATGTGAATTTGATAAAGAAAGGTTTTCAGGATGGTTATTTAGCAAAATACCTGGGACAAAGGAAAGGAGGAGTACTTACATTAATTGCAAAAGGAGCTCCAATAGTGATAGAAGAGGAAAATAAAAGATAATAATGGAAGACACATAGTACTAAGGGGCTACTGGCTGGGGAGGAGGATTACACTGGCATGCATTTACATCCCCCCCTAGAACTGCTATAATGGAGCTTAAGGAAAATCAGTTTCAGCAAGGAATATTACTTATAGGTGGAGACTGGAATTTGGTTTGCAACAGTGAAGATGTGTCTGGGGGGGCCTAGAAGTGAAAATATAACAAAGGAAGGTAGATTTTTGAATAAATTTATGAAAATGTTTGGCATGGAAGATGTTACTAGGAATTCAGAGTGAATTTACATATTACTCAGTGAGATACAAAAACTGGGCTAGGCTAGATAGATTTTGTATGTCACAGGAACATGTGCATTTAATTGAAGGTCTTGAAATGCACCCAATAACTATCTCGGATAATACACAAATAATAACTAAAATAAAAACACAAGGTAATGAAATAAAAATGAGACACTGGCGCTTTCTCACCTATCAGTTGAAAAGAGAGGAATTTAAGGAATGGGTTGTGAAATTAATTCAGGAGCTACTAGAGAAGATAGAATTATCTTCTGAAAACATCGGTAAGGAGTGGGATAAAATTAAAGTGGAGTTTAAAACAAGGTTGGAAATAAAAGAAAGGGAGATATGGTTAAACAGTAACAAGAATTATTTAGAGGGATTGACAAATGTTAAAGTATTGCAAAATATGGGGAATCTCTCAGAACAAGAATAAATGAAGTAGAAAGACAAACTAATACCAAAAATTGTGCAGAAGTATCCAACAGACTCGGCAAGGCACGAAAAGAAAACCAATGCTGTTTATTAAATGAAGCGCTTTTCGTTGCCGTGTTACGGCAACTTCATCAGATAAATACACTCAAAATGCCTTACAAGTTTAAATAATAAGTAAACAGGTCACATGATCAACAATCAGCTGTTCTTTGAAAATGTCACATTACAAATCAAAACATCAAATCAAGTAAAATAAATAAAACAAGTTCCTCTCATAATTTAACTGAATATAAATCTAGAAGTAATAAAAACTCCTGCTTATATCCAACGGAATTCCCGCTCACCTCAAATACTAAGAATGTTTTTAAAATGACTAGTTAAGCTTATTAAGCTTAATATTCAAGCATATATAATTCCCACAAAGTATTACATTCTATTACTACTAGAATATTAACCTTAAATAGAGCACTACCTTACCTATCAGCTGTTTAACTGCAAAAAAGGTAAATAACAGCTTAGTTACAATTTCTTTTTTATGTATAATAACATCACCCTCAAAAATGAGTTTGTAACTATTAAACATTATGCTGTCTGTTTTAATTTAAACACCCTGTCATGTTAAACCATATAAGTTAGTTTAACCAAAGATATCATGTACGTACGGAAAAACATTCTATCAAGATGTGTATACTGAAGAATACTAAACATGTACATTGTACATTTATACAATCATGATACAATATTGCCCCAAACATTCACGAGTCAACCTATTGTATTCTACCTTATCAGACTTCTAAGCTTTAAAAGACAGGCAATATTACAAGTGTCATTAAGTCCAGGACTTGAAAAGGCATTAAGCCTTATCTGCCAGGCTAATTCTCGTTTTTCGAGTAATAAATTAAAAGGACCACCTCTAAGATCCATGTTTACTTGATCAATCACTTTAAATAAAAAAATTATGATTTTCATTAAAAGCTAGGTGTCTAGCTAGAGGGTTCTCCTGTTTATGAGTCTCGATAGCGTAAGTACGTTCATAAACTCTGTCACGGAGCCTACGCTCAGTCTTCCCCACATAGAAGGCTGAGCAGAATTGACACCTGGCAACATAAACAACCTGTTTAGAATTACAATGGAATTTGCATTTCATCTTATATTTTCTCCCATTTATACAAAAACTTTCACCAAGTTCCATAAATGTACACATTCTACAACACCCGCATATAGTCATCCCAATTTGTTTAGTTAAACATGGTGTTGCCTTCCTTTCAAGGAGGTTCTTAAGGTTAGGTCCTTTCTTAAACACTAATTTAGGGAGATCCCCAAATTTATTAATCATGAGTTTATTGTTAGTAATAAACTCCCAATTTTTGTATAAAATAAATCTAACTGTGTCACTGTCCTTACTAAAGGTAGTAATAAAACTGGTTCTGAAGTCCTTATAGGTTTCATTGACTTGCATTTGTTCAGTTATAAGTATCTGAGGTACTATAGACTCTGAGTCCGATCTATGGACAATACTATCATATGATGTTCTTCTACTTAAAATAGGTTTGATCAGACCTATATGTCTCTTATAAGTTACCTCTGCAACTAGAGACTGTACTAAACAAATAGGGTAACCCCACTGTTGAAACATATTACTCAGCTGTATACATTCATCACTAAAATCAGATTCTAATGTAACCATCTTGGCTGTTCTAATGAGCTGGCCCTTCACTATAGAGCGTTTTTGGTGGAATGGATGACAGCTCGAAAAGTGAAGGAACGAGTTAGAATACGTGTCTTTTCTATAAATTCTTGACACGTTTCTATTATTGATGGTATCTTTAGACAATTTGCAATCCAAATAGTCTATACACATAGTGCTAAAGTTGAATGTAAACTTAAAAAACTCCGTAGTAGAGTTCAAGTAAGACACAAATGTCTGAGCCTGATATTCACTACCATGGTAAATCACAAAAATGTCATCCAAAAATCATGTATAAAAGGTAAGGTTCACCCTGTGTTCACTGTTCTTAAAAATAAATTCTTTTTCCCAGTATGCCATCACTAAATTTGCAAAACTGGCCCCACAGGGTGAACCCATAGCCACCCCACATTTTTGTAAGTAGAACTCATTATTGAAAATAAAATAATTATTTGTAAGAATAATATCCAATAAAGTTTCTACGGTGTAAATCTCCGTAGTTGGTGCATTTTTAGATTTTTAACATAAGACTGACCCATTCAATCCCATCCAAATGTGGGATTGAAGTGTAGAGGTCCTTGACATCAATGGTGAGAAAGTTGTTGTCTCTGTTAAAAAACAAATTATTTATCTTTTGTAAAAATAACCAAGAATCTCTACAAATCTGGGGTTCAGTCTGAAGGTATTTTTTTAAAATAGTGTCTACTACTTTAGCACAAAGATATGTAATTGAGCCTCTTCCATCTGTCAAAGGTCTCATAGGTGGATCGAGTGAATCTTTATGCACTTTGGGAATGCCAAACATAAATGGGGTCCTAGGCCAGGGTAGTGTTATATAATTAAAGGTGTCAATATCTATCACTGATTTAATGAATAAGTCATTGAAATACCCTTTTATATGATTGTATGTAATATTGCCTGTCTTTTAAAGCTTAGAAGTCTGATAAGGTAGAATACAACAGGTTGACTCGTGAATGTTTGGGGCAATATTGTATAATGATTGTATAAATGTACAACGTACATGTTTAGTATTCTTCAGTATACACATCTTGATAGAATGTTTTTCCGTACGTACATGACATCTTCGGTTAAACTAACTTGTATGGTTTAACATGACAGGGTGTTTAAATTAAAACAGACAGCATAATGTTTAATAGTTACGAACTCATTTTTGAGGGTGACGTTATTATACATAAAAAAAGAAATTGTAACTAAGCTGTTATTTACCTTTTTTTGTAGTTAAACAGCTGATAGGTAAGGTAGTGTTCTATTTAAGGTTAATATTTTAGTAGTAATAGGATGTAATACTTTGTGGGAATTATATATGCTTGAATATTAAGCTTAATAAGCTTAACTGGTTATTTTAAAAACATTCTTAGTATTTGAGGTGAGCGGGAATTCTGTTGGGTATAAGCAGGAGTTTTTATTACTTCTAGATTTATATTCAGTTAAATTATGAGAGGAACTTGTTTTATTTACTTTACTTGATTTGATGTTTTGATTTGTAATGTGACATTTTCAAAGAACAGCTGATTGTTGATCATGTGACCTGTTTACTTACTATTTAAACTTGTAAGGTATTTTGAGTGTATTTATCTGATGAAGTTGCCGTAACACGGCAACGAAAAGCGCTTCAATTAATAAACAGCATTGGTTTTCTTTTCGAATCTCTCAGAACAAGAAAAGGAACAACTGCAGAATGCTAAACAGAAAATAAGGGATTATCTCGATAATATGCACAAGTTTAGAAAGAGTGCTATTAAGCAACTGTTTTTTGATAATAATTTTAGAGCACAAAACTTTTACCACAACAACTCAGGCAACAGAAAGTAGAAGGGGCAGTCACCAAGCTTAAGGAGCCTATAACAAGGAAGATAACAAGAGACCCTGTAGAAGTATTAGAAATATTTCAGAAATTTTCTGAAAATTTGTATAAAGAAGAAAAATATGGAAATCCAGAAAAGGTGCAAATGGAAATGTTTATGGAAGAATTAAATATGCTAAAGTTAGAGGTAGATGAGGCTCAATTACTAACAATTAGGATCATAGGAGGTTACTAGGCTAATGGTCCTGGGGCCCCTCCAAGCCTACCCAAGAGTTTATCCCCAAAAAGAAACCTCAGTCAGTACCTGTCACCCCTGTCAATGAGGGACACATGGAATCCCTGGGACAAATTTGTGGTTTCCCATCCACTCATCAAGGTTGCGCTTGAAGAGGGTCAGCGAGGTGCTGTATTTGACGTGTATGGGAAGTCTATTCCAGAGATGGGGCAGCTTCTGAAAAACAAACATGTCTCTCCAGCAGGTGTTGTTGATGTCGTATATTAGATTCAGACCTTTTGAGTGGGGAGTGCGTGAGGAGTTACACTTACAGATATGGAGCATCTCTAGTGGGGCATGGTCCGAGATTGCCTTGTAGGCAAGACACAGATCACCCCTGAGCAATCTGTAAGATACCGAGTAGCGTGATAGTGATTTGAGCCTGTCTGCATAGGACAGATGGAGGCCATGGATTCTCTTTGTGAGGTATTTCAGTGGCATTTCCAGTTGGTGCAGCTGTTTGGAGAGCTACATCCCAAATGGGGTGTTATAGTCAATTATTGGTCTAATGAGGAAGGAGTATAGAGAGGTAATAACCTCCTTTTATCTGGATGCAATCCCTTTACTTATGAGATGAACCAAATAAAAGGCTTTTCTGACCACTGTCGCTACATGATGGTCGAATGTGAGGTTGTTATCAACCTGAGTGCCCAGGTCTGTCACCAAAGGTTGTGTGCTTAGGGGGGGTGCTGTTGATGTGGTAATCAAAAGGGGTTGTGTTTTTGCTGAATAGTATGATGATACATTTTTTTAATTTAGCTTGAGGCTATGACTTTGGCACCAGTCATTAGTTGCTGTGATACCCTCTTGCAGTACGTTAACATAATTTGGGGAGTCAATGACAGCACCCAATTTACAGTCATCCGCAAACTTGGTCAGCCACAGGCCTTTTGTCTTTGCCTGGACCTCTGAGAAATAGATGCCAAACAGTAGGGGTCCCAGGACAGATCCCTGGGGAACCCCACTAGAGACAGGTCTGCTATCAGAGGTGGAAGTGCCTATTTTGACTTTGAGGATCCTGTTGCTGAGCCAGTTGGCCACCCACCTGATGAAATTGGGATTTACGCCAAGTTCTGTTAGCTTTTCGATGATACCCATTAGGATAGGAAGGGATGAGATAAAATGGCTATGTATAACAAATGTACAGGAAAGTCCCCAGGAATAGATGGTATTCCTGTGGAAGTTTGGAAGTTAGGAGGGAAAAACTGATAAAGATCTAGAAGGTTTTATTTAACAGTATTTTAAGAGCAGGAGAAGTACCAGCATCCCGGAAGAAGGTGGTGGTAACAGTAATACCTAAGGAGGGTAAAGATCCATTGGATACAGCTTCATACAGGCCCATTTCAATACTAAACCATGATTATAAAGTGTTTATGTCTATAATGGATAAAATAATGGCAAAAGTAATACCAAAATTGATAGATATGGATCAGTGTGGTTTTGTGGAGGGGAAGCAAACATATGACAATATTAAAGGAACACTGATGATCCTGAGGGAAGCAGAATGTAAGAAAGTACCACTTTTATTGGTGGGTCTTGATGCAGAGAAAGTATTTGACAGAGTAGACTGGGACTTCATGAGCAGGGCAATGAAAGCATTTGCTTTCCCTAATACAATTATAAGGTTGATTAGAAAAATATATGAGGGATCAGAGGCACAAATTAAAGTGGGTGTTGTCCTCTCCAATAATTTCTGCTTGAGTAGAGGAACCAGGCGGGGCTGTACACTTTTCCCTTTGCTGTTTGCATTATATTTAGAACCACTGGCAAAGAAAATAAGGGACTCAGAAATTCAAGGATATAATTATTATGGTAGTCAGAAAAAGCTGGGTCTATTTGTAAATTATATTATTTTAGAAATGAGAAAACCAGAAAGGGACATTACAGTGTTGTGGTACATTTTAAGACAGTTTCAGATCTTCTCAGGATACAAAATCAATGAAGCTAAATCAATGGCAATAGCGGTAAATTATGTACCCACATACAAATTGGTCCAACAATATCCATATTTATGGAGACATGATAAAATTAGGTATTTAGGAGTATGGATTAAAATTACTCTGTGGTGGCAGCTAAGGATATGTGGGAAGAAACTAAACAGAAGATAATACAAAAGTTGAGAAAATGGAAGTTTTGTTATGTGGATATGGATACTAAGATACAAGCCATTAAAATGTTTTTCGTCCCTTTAGTCTTATACACAGGTCAGGCATACTTTTATCAACCAGAAGAGAAGTTGTGGATAGCAATTAAAATAGAGTGGAAAGACTTTATCTGGGAAGCGAAGACAGCAAGGGCCAAATGGGATAAGATGATTCTACCAATAGAACAAGGCAGACTAGGATTACCTAATGTGAGGGGGTATTTTAGAGCAACACAGTTAAGGCTCTTATATATTGCACAAGCAGAAAACTATAATTCAAAGTGGAAAGGAATGATGCTGACACAGGGAGGAAGCTTAAGAAATAAGGAGAGATTGGGATTTTGGATGCAGACTCTTAAGGAGAACAACAAAAATCATACAGAATATTATATTCATAAAATAACAGGGAGTATTCTAAGAACCAAACCAGCATGAGAATGGAGAAAACAGATTTTACCAACAGGGATGACTGTGGTTAGGGATGCAGTTAATAAGCAAGATGGGCTGGAATTTATTGGAGAAAACTGGCAAAGGAGCCAAGGTATTGGGAACAAATAACTAGAAAGGGAAAAGTAATAGAATGGGAAGAGGCTGACAATTTATTTGGACTACAAGTTAGAGATTGCCTTCCCTATCAAATATTGATATCAGAGTACAGACAAAGAGAAATAAATAGGGGGCTCCTAAATGAAATACCAGCACTGGTAGAGTTTTACTAGAATCTAGAACAGAAGTTGCCATTAAAAAAAGAATAATTAGTAAAGCATATAAAATATTGCATGATTATTATAAGAATCAATCAAAGAAGCTTAAAAAGGATTGGGAAGAGAGACTGGATAAGCAATTCACAAAGAGGCAATGGGAGATATATGTATATCTCCCAAATATGCAACACAGTCTAGAAGATTTAGAATCTTTGCCTGGAAGTGTTTACATAGGTATTTTTATACCCCAAGTAGACTCCAAAGAATTTTTCCTCAGGTGGATAGCAAATGTTGAGGTGTGATGGGCAAGAAAGAGGTAGCTGGAAACATATTTTTTGAGAGTGTAATGAGGTGGCAGACTTTAGGAATTCCCTGCAGACCACTCTGTTGAAGATGCGGGGTGAGTAGATTGGACTGACTGGGGAGATGATTTTTCTGAGTTATGCTACTGAATAGGAATTGCCTAGACATAGTAAAGCCTTGCTGAGTCTACTTATGGTGGCTGGCAAAAAAGTAATTACTAGAAAATGGAAATCAAACTCTAGACCAACTTTACTAGAATTAGTGAATATAGTAACAGAGATAAAACAACTGGAACTGGGATCTTTAGAAAAGGGAAGGAGCAAACTACAATGGAAAAAATGGGAATTGTGGGAACAATATATGCAGAGCAGGAACGAGGTTTAAGAGGCAGGATTTGAATGAACCATATAACACTTAACTGACAATGACTGGATGGTTTATAAGTGATGTATAATGTTTCCAACTACAGTTGTTTCAATGGTGTCTGTGATGTAAACTGCATCTAAAGTGGTATTTTGTATGTTTTTCATTTATATAAATGTAAGATTGCCTTTGTCATATGTGAAAATTTAATAAAGATGTTTGGGAAAAAACTGCTGGTTCATCACAGGATGCTGGCATTTGTTTTTCCGGATTGTTTCACATTGTGATGAGGAATTTTGCCTTTTCCCCACAGTTTTGCAACCTTGTAGTTAGCATATATAATTAGTAGGGGAAGTGCTTGCTCCTTGCACAAAGCATTTTCTTTGTTTGTTTGTTTTTTTAATGAGTTGAAACCATTTGTAATTGATGTAGTGTACACCAGTTTAGTGAATTAGTAATGTAGTGAGCCTTGTCCACCCCGCATGGATACGTAAGTGATCGTGCCCCCCCCCCAAACACACATACACACACACAAACATGCTTATATTTAACTTGTTCCTGGGGATGATTTCTTGGGTGATTGTACTCTGCAAGTTATTTCTTCAGGGACTTGCAACTTGTGGGCTCATATTTCATGCATAATATACAAGTAATATATCACAATAAATAAAATAAAATACATGTCAAAGTTAACCATCAAAATACTCAATATCTCAAAATCATAATAAAGCAGTATTTCAGTGTCTCACATATTTTATATAGTGCACTATATTATATTGCACATAGTTTGCTTTCAATATCAAATTCTAAATAAAAAAATAAAGAATGTAGTACATTATATAGCTCAAATTCTGAAAGAACTAATTTAGTAGAAAGTAAAAATATAATGGATAGTAGAGAAACAAAGTACTCACACATGCTAATCCTTGTCTGTGTATCATACTGTTTTTAATGCATTGCCTTATGGTATAGATTCTGTTTTATGACGTCAGTTTGCAGATAACACAAAGAAACCTAATGCATTTATTTCACAGTCATTGGCAATGAATGAGTTCAATCTGCCCAAGTGTCTAAAGAAGCCCTTAGCCTGGCCAAAGGAATGTAGATGTTTAGTCAGTATCTTTATGGACATAGGTTTACACTTGCAATGTATAATCAGAATTCATTATCAATTTTCTACCTAAGAAAGGGTGTCTCACCAATGAACTCACCATGCCTGAGATGCTGATTGACTTTTCCATTTACTATGTTAGACAACAGAACAACTGAGAACCAGTGATCTTATAGATGTATACTATACTGATGATCAGTCATGAATGGCCGTATCCAGATAGAAACAAGAAATGACCTTCTATTGCTGAAAAATATATGAAATTGTTGTAAGGTGATAGCTAGGAGGTAGAACTTTTCTAAACACTTCATTCACAGGCAACAATGATAAGTAGTCTGTAGGGCAAGCCTGCTGCATGGTTCATGAGGGATAATTTCTTGCAAGTTATATACCCAACTATTATCTACTGCAGATAGAGGGCATTTAAACTCATTACAGCCAAGTGCACCTCCAGGCGTTTCTGCAGTTACCTCCTACTGTGCCTCTAGGAGTTAGATATTGCTTGTTCACATTAACATTAATAATTCCAAAACCATGCTACATACAAGGTATCAGAATATTTTATCTTGAAGCATACATGATGGCAAACACAGTTATATAGATGATCCTTTTCTCAAACAAGTTTTTCCCAAATGGGTTTATTGCAAGCACTTTCATTCACAAATTGAAAATGAACTTCCTCATACCCTGACCCCGGGTCTGAGGAAGTTCATTTTCAATTTGTGAGCAAAAGCGCTTACAATAAACCCATTTGGGAAGAGGATCACCCACTGTGACATCTTTTTTTGGTTTTAAAAGTTTTTTGTTTGTTCCAACAATTATATGGATATTTGACCTTTGTTGATGACTATTTGTTAGAACTGGAAGGTGATAACTTCATTTTTAAAGGCTCTTGCCACACTCACTGGGATTTAAATGTGCACACTTTAAACAGCTGCACTAGAGGGAATGAGTTAAGAACTGCAAAATCTAAACTACTGGTTGTAATTTCATATCTAAACTACTGGCTGTAATTTCATATCATGGCCTGAGGCAGCTCTAAGATGTTCTCCTTCAAAGGATGTCAGCATGTTATCATGGCAGATATCACTGACTTGCCTAGGCATGACTCTGCTCAGTAGGACTACTGCCATCAAGCTACCTGCAACTGTTGATGTCCGCCTGTATAGTATTGCTTCATGTGTTTCCCTATTAACCACGTGTATGTACCTGTGTACAGGTATACTGTCCAATGGCACTTCTGCAGTCTTCATATAGTCCATCTACTGCAGCTTGTGTTTTACTCACATTTCAGTTATTTCCACAGAATTGAATCTGGTGTCTTGTCATTGTCCTGCTAATAGGGTGTGGGGTGTGAACAGTGGATTTAAGTCTATATTACTTGCCTATGTTATTTAATGGCAGATCTTTGTCTACAATCCAAACTATTTGAAGTTCCACCATCTCCAATGTGAGTCACAGTGTACCAACATATGTGTCCGTCAGTTGACTCAGAGGATTAAGGCGCTGTTGATGAGCTGTTTCCTGTGGTCCAGTGTTTGATTCCTTCAGCCTCCATTGCTTAAGTATGTGACTCCGAGCAAGTCACTTAACCAGAAGGTACTCCTGGGCTGAGTCTGAAAAGGTCCATGGAGATCAGTGCTCTAATTGGTCAACAAATACATGCATGGCATTGCCATCTTGGTTTTGCATAAAGTCTTTTGTTTTGTTTTTTAAGTATTACACATTTTCTCTGGCTCACAGCATCTGAGCTGAACTGGAGTGAATACAGTCTTAATATAGTTCATATGTGCATCCATAAGTTGCCCTTGTGTATCTCAGTTGTGTTCAGTGTATCCATTTGTTTGGGGGCTCCTCCATAAATCTATACAGCATTTGGGATTTTTATTTATCTAATTTATTTGTTAACCAGGTAAACTCATTAGGCATAACTGTATTTTGAAGGAGTAACATGAGATACTCTATGAGTGACCAGCTCCGAATCACACAGTCGGCAAATGGGAAGAGAATCAAATCCTGGATTACAGATTTAAGCTCATTAGCAGCTCACAGCCCTTATCTTCTGTGGTCAGATGCCAGAATTCATTACATTCCACATCATACCACTGAAGTCTACGTGACTGAGTTGAGCTTTTAAAGTTGCCTGACATTTCAGATTTCTAAGACCGTCCTATTCAGCTTAATTTTCTTCCTAAGAAAACATGCTGACTATCAGAGCATAGCCATGGGTACATAATTTCTGGAGGTATGCTAAGTTTATTAAGGCAACCAGAAATATTTATTAACATAGGGGATTATGACTGGTTCACCAATCATAACCTGTTGTTCTTGACATGGATGCCAAGAAGTTCACCTCTCAAACAAAGTTGTTTTGAAAACAGTCTAGTATTAGGTTTTCTGATCATCAATCGGGTTTGATCAGCAGCATTCAGCACTAACAGAAGGGTCATTGAGTGAGCGACTCACTGGATTCCTGCATGATGCTGTAAGGAGCCATTCCTATTCTCTCTGGCTGCCTCAGGTGACTGAGGCAGCCTGAGCCATGAAGAAGGAAGTAGTTAATGTGGAAGAGGAAGCATAAGCTCGGAAAAGGTTTTTTTTTTTTTAAGTATTTTTTTCTAAACACTATGTGTGCTACTGCCAGGATGTGGGAAGAAGGTAACTACTTAAAATGTGTGCTTGAGTATATGTATTTGTGAGTATGCATACATGGACATACTACTGAAGGGCTCATTGGAGGAAATGTTTCATTTTGGTGCTTGTGCATACATGAATAAACTACTAAAGGGGTCGTTGGGGGAAATGTTTCATTTTGATGTAAGTGAAGTGCTTGTGCATACATGGATGTACGTCTGTAGGGGTCAATGGAGGACATGCTTCATTTTGATGTCATTTAAGTGTTTATGCATACATGGACAAACTACTGAAGGGGTCTTTCAGGAATATTCAAATAAGGGGCTAACCTCTAAGCTTTGGGATTGGCTCCTTGTTTTTCCATCTCCAAGATTTTCCTCCATGGACCCTCCCACCATTGTCTGTAACTGCCTTTAAATAACTAACCTGTTCAATGTAATGTATCAGAGCAAGAATACTCATCCATCTACCTACTTACCTGAATAAACTATTGGAAAGATCAACAAGGTGTCTTTACTCCTCCCAAACGGAGGGTAACAGAGACAGAGTGATTTTATCTGGACTAATCCTTTATACTGTTTCTTTTATATATATTGGGATAGAGACTTTTTTTGACTTAACATTTGAAACTGATGGACTGATGATGAAGCTTCTAAAACTGCATAACTAAAAAGAAATGTATCTATGGAACAATTATTTGCTTCCTGGTAGTAACTTAAATGTTAAAATATTTTACTTTACAGTTTAGAACTGAAGAACTGGAAGAAGACAATGTTAAGAAAAGCATATTGGGTTGGTATGAAACTGCTGATAATACTGTGAATGTTAGAGGGGAGAGAAACATATAGAATGGAGCATGGAAGTTGGAAGCTGTTTCGAAATGTGAAAAAAAAACATGGTGAAACACTTGTCAGGTGTTATTTCTGTGGCTGGTCATAGAGGGACATTATGATATGCTGGTCAGACTAAATCATGTTTCATTTGTGTAAACTTTTCTTATTTAATTAATTAATGATTGTGACAAGGTACAATGTAACCAGTGTGTGGGGAGAAAGGACATACAGCAAGAAGGTGTGTGCCTGAATTCAGGTTGTGTAAAAAAGGGACACTTTTGGATGCACTGACAAAAGCAAACAGTAAATAATGAAAAAGAAGGGAAATGGGAAAAACATACATGAGGAAAGTCAACAAAAAGCTGAGGAAGAGGGTAAAATAGGTGAAGAAGAAAAAATATACAGGAGAAATAAGGAGAGAGAGTGCATGCAGGAAGAGAGGTCAGGGAAGGGATTGATGCAATTTTTTTTAAGTTTTACCCAGTGAAAAATCTGATTCAGAGAATCAAGGATTATTTGTACATAAACACAGGAAAATAATCATTAGGGGAAAGAGTAAAACAAAGAAAACAAAAAAATATGAAAATTATTCCCCTAAACTTAAAAAGAAGGAAAAAACAACAATTTTAGAGTATTTTCAATAAATGTTACCAGTATTATTAATACTAAGGGAAGGATAGGGATATTGCGATGGTGTACTAAACGTGATATGGATGTTAGAGGATGTAAGATTCATGACAGGTGAATAAAGACTGAAAACAGAAACATTGTGGGGTGGAAATACAGTATAATATGGAACTTAGGAAATTAACATTTTTCTGAAGTGATTGTTGTATAAAAACAGTAAAAATACTAGATGTAATGTCGGTAAGGATGGGAAGGTTAACTATTGTGAATGTGAGTTGGACAGAACACGTTTATAGAAGTATAGCATTATATGCATGTATAACTAGCAAGGAAAGGATGAATCTGCTTCATCAAATATTAGACTGTGTGGTGGTTAACATGAAAATTATAACTGCAGAGTACTTTAATTGTGATTTAAGGGGAAAATCTAAAAACAAAGGGAAAGGTGTAAAAAATACAGGAAGTGATAAAATGTGGTAAATTAGCTGTGTAAAACAAAAGTCAGTGCAATTATGCAAAGGGACACTTAGATCTGAAACTCATTATTTTGCATTATCAGAAGGCTTAGGGATAGCAGATGGTAATATAGTTATAACAGTTTTTTCCCGACAATTTAGCAATATGGAAAGATGTGATAGAAGAAGGGGATTATATTAAAATAGGAAATGGAATAAAAAGAATACAAAAATTCTGGGATGAAATTGAAGAGTGTGAGGTATTATAGTTATAGAAGGATCATACAACCGTGAAGGACTTCTGTAAAACTCTCTGAATGGTGGACTGAATTTGAAAATAAGTATAAAAGTTTTTTTTCCCAATGGCAGGATGATGTACGAAAGGAAGAAAAAGTGAAGTATGGGAAAATATATAGAAATGTATTACAGAATTTAAAGAATAATACACAAGAGTGTTATAATATGGAAAATATATAAAAGTAATCAAAAATAATTTAAAAAATGTATTGAATTATCACTTGTGACATAGGTAAACTTGCATTTATATAAAAGTAATCAAACCATATTAACAGGTTCACATTTACAAAACATTATATTATCATATATATTCCTCTATACAATATAATGAATCCAACATTGCATAAATTGTTCAACTCCTGCCTTCTCTTAAACCTCACTCCTCTTCCAGAACATTTTCTGCATGTATTGTTCCCATAATTTCCATTTTTGTCTATGTAATTTACTTCTACCCTTTTCTAAAGATCCCACTTCCTGTTCTTTTATCTCTGTTACAATATTCACTATTTCGGGTATAGATTGTTTAGACTTTGTTTCTATTTTCTAGTAACTGGTTTTATGGGAGCATCAAAATTAAACTTAACAAGGCCTTATAATGTCTAGGGCAGTTCAAGCCCTGCATCCCATTTCAAAAAAATAATTACACTCATTTGCTCACCCAGTATTCCTGACAGAGTACTCTGTATGGAATTTTTAAAGACTGTCAACTCATTACACTCTGAAAACACATGATTCTAGGGACCTCTTTCTTTCCCATTGCATTACCAGTATTTCCCATCTACCTGAGGAAAAACTCTTTGGAATCTGCTTGGGGTATGAAAGTACCTATACAAACACTTCTAGGCAAAAATCTTAAATCTTCTAGACTTTGTTGCATGTTTGGGAGACATACATATATCCTCCCATTGTTTCTTTTTAAATTACTTATCTAATCTCACTTCCCAATCTTTTCTGACCTCATCTGATTGATTCCTAAAGTTACTGTGTAATATTTTATATGCCCTACTAATTATCCATTTTTAACAGCAGTGTTTTGTTCTAGATTCAACTCAAAACTCAGACAATGCATGTCTTTGACTTAAGATTCTCTTATCCCTTTGTCTTTGCCTATACTCTGATATCAATCCCTGATAGGGAAGGCAATCTCTAGCCTGGAGTCCAAATGACTTATTGGTGTCTTCCCATTCTATTACCTTACCCTCTCTAATCATTTGTTCCTAATACATTGGTTCCTTTGCCAGCTTCCTCCAGTAAATTCTAGACCTCTCATGCCTAGTCTCTGTATCCCAATTTGCAGTCATCCCTATTGGCAGAATCTCCTTTCTCCATTCCTGTGTTGATTCAATTCTTAGTATGCTCTCTGCTACTTCATAAATATAATATTCTGTATGGCTGTTGTTCTAATTAAGGATCTGCATCCCAAATCCCACTCTTTCCTTATTTCTTGAATATTTACCCTGTTTCATCATCATCCCTTTTTGATTAGAATTGTAGCTTTCTGCTTGTGTTGTGTATAAGAGTCTTAACTATGTAGCTCTAAAATATCAATTTAAATCAGGTAATCCTAAACCTCCTTGTTCTATTTGAAGGATCAGCATATCCCACTTCTCCCCTTCCCAGATAAAATCTTTTGACTGTTTATTACTATCCACAGCTTCTCCTCTGGTTGATAACAATATGCCTGACCTGTGTATAAAACTAAAGGGACTAAAAACATTTTTACTGCTTGTATCTTGCTTTCCATATCCATAGGCAAGAGCTTCCACTTTCTCAGTTTTTGTATAATCTTTTGTTTAGTCTCTTCCCACATATCCTTAGCTGCCATAACAGTGTCCTTTTTAAACCCTTCTCCTAAATAATTCATTTAATCATGTCCCTATAAATATGGGTATTGCTGAGCTAAATCATGTGTGGGTACATAGCTTACAGCTATAGCCTTTGTTTTATTTTCATTAATTCTATATCCGGAAAAAATAGAACTGCATCAGAATTTTCCACAACATTGAGATGTCCTTTTCTGGTTCTGTCAGGTACAAAATAATATCATGTTCATGTAAAGCCAACTTTTCTTGAACACTATACCAATTTTTTCCATACATTTCTGAGTCCCCTATTTTATTTTCCAATAGTTTTAAATATAACACAAATAACAAATGGGAAGGAGGACACCCCTGCCTGGTTCCTCTGTTCAGATGAAACTTATCAGACAGGAATCCTCCCACTTTGATTTTTGCCTCCAATCCCTTTTCAAAAACATTTACTTAATAGTAATCTTTTTAAACTCATGCATATTATCCAGGCACTCCCTTATTTTCTCTTCCACACTCTGCAATTGCATCTTTTCTTGTTCTGTGAGATTCCTCTTATTCTATAGTACGCTAATCTTTGTCAGCCCTTCTAAATAGTTCTTGTTACTACTTAACCATATGCATGTTTCTTTTTTTTCTACCCTATTTTTAATCTTTACTATCATTTTATCCCACTCACTAGATAAAACTTCTGGAGTGCTTTCTATCTTCCTTAATATCTCCCAAATAATTACAACTACCTGTTCCTGAAACCCCTCGCTTTTTAAAGGGTAGGTGGAGAAGCACCAGTGTCTCATCTTTACTTCATTACCCTGCAGTTGTATCTTAGCAATTATTGGCACATGATCTGAAATAATTACTGGATGATTGTCAAAGTTCTCAATTAAATGTACATGTTCCTGTGGAATATAATTTCTGTCTAGTCTAGCCCAGTTATTGTAACTTGGGGAATAATATGTAAATTTTCTCTGAGTTCCTACAAATAAATGTTCTTCCATTCTAAGCCACACAGATGCATTCTCATTCTTGCAATAAAATTCCATTCCCACCTATAAGTAATATTCCCCGTTGAAAGCCAGTTATTTCTCCCAAACTTTTTTTTAAACTCCATCACAGTTTTGGGTGAAGTATAAATACGTACTAGTGTAACCCTCCTCCTTTGCCAGTAGCCACATATGACCACAAATTTGACATTATCTTTTTTCCTCTTGTAGCACAACTGAAGCTCCTCTAGCAATTATAAACACTTCTTGTTTCCTTTTACCTGATATTCTGCTGAATATCTATCCTGAAATCCTTTCTTTATCAAATTCACATGCTACGTTCTTTCCAAATATGTCTCTTGTAGCATTGCTATTTGCACTCTGCACTTCTTAATATAATAAAATATTATATCCTTTTTGTCTATACTTTTGAAACCATTTACATTCTAAGATAATATGGAACGTGTCACCATTATGATAAGAAGTCATTACTCCCACCTATTATATATGACACTTTTTTGTGTCTATTTCCAGGTTTTGTGATACATACACTCACTAATGTTTGGCTGGTTGATCCTTTATACAGTTTTTCATATCATGAACATTAGAACCTATATCATATTTTGCAGACTTTTGTTTTAATGAAAACTCTCAAAGAAAAAAAAAAGCAAAACATGCCACCAGAGCACCCCCAGAACGTATTAACTAAATATAGCCACACAAAACTATGTGCATCTTCGAATAATGACATTTAACCCTTCTAATAAGAGCAATTGTCCCAATTTTACAGCTGGAAACACAGGCTTTAATTAACCTAAAGCTGAGGTTATCCACACTAAAATGCATGATATTGCCTTTGCTTCTACTTACACTAATTGGGGTCTGTTTGTTTTTGTATCTTTACTCCCCACCCATATGGGAAAAACTTGCATGCTTTCAGAAAACATTAATTTTTAGCCTCAAAGTAACCAACATTCTAGCTTTTTATTGCCCTATAATCAGCTGGTCTCCATAGAAACATAAGAGAAAAATGTGTATTCCTCAGCTGCAGGCTTGTGAAGACAAGCTGAAACAATTATTGTTAAAGAAAATCGTTTCATTATATTCAGTGTTCTCTTATTTACTTGTTTCCATGTAAAACATATCATTAGATTAAACCAAGTGTCTTAATTCAGCATTCACCTAGGCAAAAGTAAGAGAAATCATGTTAGCTGTACATTTATTATGATCTGTGTATTTTTGCACCTCATCTCCCACCTCAACAACCCTAGATTACAGCCTGTTAACTTAAACATGCTTTTGTCTAGCCTTTTTTCTCTTTTTGTACTGTAATGCCTACATTTCTTAATACTAATGGAGACCTGGTTTAAAGCATCAGAAAGCACCCCATGTGCTACCAGGCTATCACTCATTCCACACTTTTCAGCTCCAGAACATGGACCGAAGCTCCAAAGGTGGTGGTGTCTCCATTAACCTCTAATGCTAGCTATGAAGGCAGAATTGCAGCAGACACTAAAAACAACCACAAAGCCTTCTATAGTTATATCAAAAATCACCACAACAATACCCAGACTTGCCCTGAATTACTGCACAATGGTACCTCCTATACTCAGCCAACAGATATTGCCAACATACTGGCTGACAAATTCAATGCCAACTTTACCCCTCTCTCTCCCCCCAAAGGACCAATCACAATACTGGAGGAATGCCAGGAACCCAGCATTACTGCAGCACAAGTTAAAGCTGCATTGTCCGAGGCCACGAATACAGTTTCCATGGGACCCGACAATATTCCTGGATGTGTTCTATATGAACTACAAAGTAAACTGACACCACATCTATGTGCTCTGTTCAATCACAGCCTCACCTCAGGCGTTGTCCCTAACGAATGGCACACTGCTACAGTCATCCCTCTCCATAAAGGGGGAGTGACTACAGACCCTGGGAACTATTGCCCCATTAACCACAATCAACAGAACATGCTGGAGGAACAGGTTCATAACCCAGAGACTGCCCATGCTCTGGAATAGACTTCCCATACATGTCAAGCAGAGCACCTCACTGGCCCTCTTCAAGAGAAGTCTTGATGAGTGGATGGGAAATAGAAAATTCACCCCTGGGATCACTCCAGTGGCTTTACTTGATAGAGGCATTGGAAACTAATGTCAGGTGGCATGATGCCAGGGCACTTCTATGGGCTAGGCTTGTAAAGGCTCCAGGGGCATTAGCCTAGTACACACCTATGAACCGATGGACCTAAGAAAGAAAGAAAGGCATCTGTTTACTTTAGTATCTTTATCACATACAAGACAACTAAAATGCTTTACTATAAAACATGCAATTTATATCATGAAAAGATTCACAGAAATACTATTAAGAACATAAACCATTTTACCTACAGTTACCTTTTTCCCCTCATTTTCCCCTCCCCTCAGTGTCCTTCCAAAAATTAATGACATGAAGTCAGGCAGGTGTCTTTTACTTCCCTACAAGTTTAACAAAGTTAACAAAATTCCACTCTTTCCACTTTTTCTTATACAGCCATATTTTTGTAAATGTGATTGATGCTTTGCAGTCTCACATTTATTCATTAATTTCCTTATTGCTGGTCTTCTTCCTGTTGATCTACATCTCCCAACTCCAGAGAATGAGAGGAATGAAAAATGTAAAAGGAGAGGTGAAAATAGCAGATTATGAGTATTGTAGTGCAGCATGTTGAAAATATGGAGATGATTACAAAAAAGTAAGAAAATAAGATAGAATGAAAAGTAATAAATTCCAGAATGAGTTAAGGAAGAATTTGAAAAAAAATACTATTAGCGAATTGCATGGAGTACTTAGGAAAGTAACTGTTGATTCAGTGTCAGGCTCAGATGGTCTAAGGCATGTAATGTACAAGAAATTAATGGACTGACAAAGAGAGTGTTTTATATATGTACTGAATGAATGGTTGAAGGAAGGGTTTGTTTATGAAATGATGTAGTAGGATATTAAAATTCAGATGGAAAAAAGATGAGAATTATGAAATCAAAAATTGGAGACCCATCTCACTAAATAATACAGATTATATTTTTTTATGAGAATAATACAGAGAAGAATGGAAGGAAGGATGCAGGATATTATGGAGGAAAGTATATAAAAGGGAAGGGATGTCAAGAACTGTTATTAGTTGTGAGAGAAATTATGGATGATATTATAAATAAAAGGGAGATAGCTGCGGTGGTGCAGCAGTAGCATTGTCACCTCACAGCAAGAGGTTCTCCCGTTCGATTCTCGGCTGGAGCGCCTTCTGTGTGTAGTCTGCATGTCCTCCCCGTGGTCGAGTGGCGTTTGAAAGACATGCGTGAATGGGCGTGCCTTCGTTGAAGGTTGGGTGTTGAGCTGGCACCGCGGCACCGTAAAAATCTACTGCCAATCATTAGCGGACCAGAGTTCCGCTGTGGCGACCCCTAACCAGGAAAAGCCGAAAGAAAACAAACATTATAAGTAAAAGGGAGGATGGGACACTTATGATATTAAGCTTATTTAACCCAGTGCTGCATAATTCCTTACAAATGTTTTTAAAAGTGTATGAAAAAGACATTAGAAAACGTCTTTCTGATAACACTAATAACACTAATAAATGGCATAATCTTACAAGCAAAGAAAAAGCAACATTACATGACCTCACTAATGATAGAAAGTTAAGAGTTATGCAAGCAGATAAAGGTATAGGACTGGTTCTTATGGAACAAGATACATATATTAACAAACCTGAATCCACCTTATGTAATAATGAGTTTTTCAACAAGTTGAACTAAAAGATGTATACAGACAATTTACTGTCATTAACAAGACTTTAAAAAGACTTGAGATTACTAATGCCATTTCATTAGAAAAAAATTACTATATGTCTGTTAACTCTCCTAGTTTGGGTAAACTATTCAAGATTCCTAAAATTCACAAAGACAAACATGATCTGCCATTTAGACACATTATAATTATCTAACTGTGTGCTTGTTACATTAGACATTGAGGCATTATATACTAACATACCTCACAAGGAAGGATTAGAATCTCTTAGAATTTTTCTATTAAAACATGCATCATTTCCCACTAGTAGAGCAGATACTATTTGTACATTAGTTAAGATTGTACTTACTAGTAATTTCTTCTTTTTCAACAACAAAATATACAGACAAATTAAAGGAGTAGCTATGGGTTCAAAACTTGCACCAGCATTTGCGAATTTAGTTCTCAGTTCTTGGGAAATAGATCACTTGTCTCTCATTCCTAGTTTTCAACAGATAAGCATGTACAGCCATTAATATAGATGACATATTTTTTGCCTGTAAGGGTAGTATTCCTGACTTAAATTCTTTTGTCTGTGCCATGGAAGAAAGTATTGGATTTATTCATTTTGTTATGTCTAGTTGTGGGCATTCTGTTCATTTTCTAGGCACTAAGATTGTGTTACTTTCCTCAGGTTCCTTGTTTTCTATTGTATATATAGAAAAGACACGTATAATTTTAACGTTCTAAATTTCATGAGTCAGCATCCCTTTTATATGAAAAAGAATTTGGTTAGAGGACAGTTTATTCACTTGTCTAGATTAATTAGTCATGATAAAGAGTTTTTTCCTCAGTCTGTCTTACTGAAAAACATGTTCTATTCTTCCCTTAGTTGACTGTATTTTTGATGAAGTACCCTCAGCTAGATACATTAAATTCCTAACCAGTCTACAGTTTGGATTGCAACCTCAAGTCAGAAAAATTTCTAATGTTGACAAATCTCATAGTTTTCCCATTCATATTTCTAGAGACATGACTAACATTAGGGAAATTATTTCTAATAATTGGGATATCATTTCTGATTCTCCTCAAATAGGTTTATCTTTAGGGACCTCTCCAACTTTTACTTTAAAAAAATCTAGAACTATCTGTATCCATTTAAAAAATAGAGAGTCCCAGTTTTATGCCAAGTACCTAGTTCCAACACCACTGTGGTGGTGGTGCTGCGGTAGCATTGTCGCTTCACAGTAAGACGTTGTCCTGTTCGGTTCTCAGCTAGAGCGTCTTCTGTGTGGAGACATGCGTGAATGGGCATACCTTCGTTGAAGTTTGTGCATCAGGGCCAGCAACTCGGCGTGTAAAAATCTACTGCCAATCATTAGTGGACCGGAGTTCCGCTGTGGCGACCCCTAACTGGGAAAAGCCAAAAGACACAACAACAACAACCTAGTTCCAACACCAGTTTTAAAGGCATGCACTGCTGTGGTAAACGTGTGATATGCCCGTATATTTATAAAGGTTATAAATAGACTTCTTTGCATTGCAACTACACTATTACTGTTAACAAACATTATAACGCATTCCTCCATGTAGTTTATGCAATTATTTGTGTTTCATGTAACAGGTTCTACATTGGGAAAACTTCTCGTAGACTGTCTGATTGTGTTGAGGAACATTAAGGGGCCATTAGAGCTTTGAATTTTAACAATGCACTTCCCAAATATGGTGTCACATGTTTACATTTTGTTAAATTTGAATTTATTGTTTTGTAACAGATAACTTCCTTCTTTGGAAACAACAACTTATATCTTGAATTAAGAGAATTGAAATGTCAACTACAACTTAATGCAGAGGCATCCCCAGGGCTTAATGAACACATGAATATAAAGTGTGCTCTTTGTTGGTATGACTAACAGACCCACCCACTTCTCCCACTTTGATGTATTAATATTTACACTATTCTCTGCATTGTAATTTGATATACATTTTATATAGTTACATGATTTAGCTTTACTTTTGTTATTTGATATGCAATTACTCTACATTCTGTCAGTTCATTGCATTTTGTAAAACATCTAGTTATTGTTGATTGGTTAAAATAATTAACTCTGGAATATTGTTATTGTTTACCATCTTCTATAATATAATGTGTTTCATATTTTAAGCAGTTTCCATTACATTCACTATATTCTGAATAAGTTCTTTTACTAATAAGAATGAAAGCTATAACAGCTCAGTGTCTGTGTATTTTTTCTTTTAGCTTTAGAAGTGTTTTTAATATAAGTAGCATTCTTCTATTTTTTGCAGTTTTTTCATAATAAAACTTATGATATTAGCAAGCCATTTGATAGGATGTTATAGAGAAGTATGGAGTAAGTAATAGAATTAGGAGAGTGTGTATGTCAGCAAATCAGAATAATAGACTAAGGTTTCAGTGTATGGGTGGCTGACAAAATAATTATGCATGAAATATGGTTTAGGACAAGGATGTCCCTTACGTGGAATATTGTTTGCATTGATATTGAATATGATAGTGTGTGAAATAGCTTATAAAATGAAGGATGCTAGATATGAAATGCAATGATTCCAGTTGTTTTTGACATACACGGGTGGTATAGTTGTAGTTGATAAGAACAAAAAATTAAAGAAGTAAGTGTTGGTTTGTCTGAGTGGATGCATAAAGGAAATGGGAATTACCTCCAATAAAGATAAAAGTAAGGGTTTGAGTGATGTGGTGAAAACTTAGGGCCTGTATTTTTCAGTGACTGAAGTGTCTTTCCTAGGGATCAAATTTGGGAAAAATTATATAGTTATGGTGCAATGGGAGGGTCTGATAAAAGAAATTAAAGAAATCTGCCTTCTGTGGGGACATATAGATTAGCATTCAGAAAAAAAGGTTTATCTGGTAAATTCTGTATTAATGGGGAAAACAGCATATATGTCAAATGTTTATATGATCCCATAAAAAATGTGAAAAGGAAATTGTACAATTAGTGTTTTCTTTCATATAAGGTTCGGGATTAAACCCTGTGAAAAGAGGTGTGTTGTATAGTGGGAAGATGGTGGGGGATTGGAGTTATTAAATCCAGTTGTTTATTCTGCTATAGAACATTAAAGTCAGTAAATGGGAAGAATAAGAAATTAATAGTGAGAATGTTTAAATATAAGTGCAAAAGTTCTGGGAGATAATAAGAATAAAAAAAGAAAAGAATATATGAATGAAGACACTAAAATTTTTAAGAAGAGAGTACTAACATGGGGAATAAAAATTGATCATGTAGAGAAAGACAGAATAATGTGGTATAATAATGTGAAGAAACAATATTATGTAAATCCATGGGAAATATTAGCAGAATAAGTGATTAAAGCCATTAAAGTAAGGTAAGGAAAAAGTGTTGTACCAAGACAGGAGAGTCTCAGGATTTCCTATAGAGACTGGTAATAAATAAGTTACCAGTAAAGGGAAATATGCCATATAAAAAGAAATTTAAAACAGTGTGTTTATTTTGTGGGGAGGAAGAGACAATATGGTACTTTTTTTGAAATGTTAAAGAGCAGTAAAACTCTGGAAAAACTTGTGTGAAGAATATTTTGAGAATATTAATGATATAAACAATATATATATGCATATGATTATGTATGGATATTATAAAAACAAGAATAAAACATGTGAGAAGGGTCAATAAGAATTTACTTTATGTATGGGTTATTTGGAATGAAAGACTGAATGAAATTTTGTTTAATATATATATATATATATATATATATATATATATATATATATATATACACATATATATATATACATATTTTTTTTTTGCAAAAAATTAGATTTTGCTTGTAGGAGAAGGAGTTGGGGTCAGCTATGGAAGAATAACGATGATGTTATCAGAAAACTGATACATAGAAAAAAAAGAAAGAAAAAAGAAATAAAAATGTGTATGTATATATCTATATATATATATATATATATATATATATATATATATATATATATGCGTGTGTGTGTGCCTGTAAATATATACATTTTGTAAATGTATAAATATTTTTTTTATGTTGTGTTAAATAAAGGATCTCTACTCTTTTCGATAGGTGCACCTGAGCTAGCAGCAATGCAAGCAAATGAGACTTTGGTTTAACATCTCATCCTAAGGGCAGGATACTCAAAAGTGCAGTACCCCCTTTATGCTGCACTAGAGTGCCAGCAATCCATCCACCTAGTGTGGGAATAGAACCCACAACCTCCTCCACCAAATGTGAGTATGCTACCTGTTGTGTCACTGACACTGGTGTCACAATAAGAAGGATCATCCCCAGTCCAGACTGATGTCAAGTAACTTAACAGTATCTACTTTACAAGTCAGAAATATTAAAAAGTCAACATGTAAACGGTCAAAAGAACAAAATAAATCAAGAAGGTACCCATAAAAAAGGTTTACAAAACAATTTACTACCTTTGCTAAGTGTTTAGTATTTTATCTGATCCATTTTGGAGGGGCAGGTTAGTTTCTAGCTTTTTTTCCAGAAGCATCTTTTTACTGCATTGATGACATCATATAAGGGGACTTTCTTTTGTGGGTATTGCTCCATCTGTGGCTATGCATCTTGAAGGTAATCTCTGCAATTGTTGTGTACAACATTTTTTAAGTGTTCATCCACCATTGTTATTTATTTTATTGTGTGGCCCTGTACCCTGCATTGTATCAGTAAAACTGCCAGATATGCATGTTTGAGAGCTGATTAGAGACACCAGGAACCTTTAACTCAGTATTTTAGTTCAATTTTAGTTCAATGCAGCAATGTGATAGTGCTTTTCTTGTCACGAGGAATTATGCTTAATCTCATTCATTTACACATGAGGACAAGTGCATGTTGCTAAAAAGTCAGAAGCTGTGTATGTTTTAAAATCTATTACAACATATCCTTTGTCTTGTAAGCTTTGAACTGACTTACGATTGGTAGTTTTCACATGAACTGATTGTAGTTTTCAAATGTAAGAAGTGTGTACCTTTTTGATTTTAGCACTGGAGAAGTCTGTTGACTCATGGTGCTTGGTCACTGCTTTTGTCAGAATAAAGCTGCTTCTCTTATGGAATATTTGCTGCACAAGTGGAAGTTAGAATGTAATAGTAGTATACAGACTGCAATATTACTAATACAGAAAAGGAAATGAAACAAATGTAAGCTAAATAAAAACTATGACCAGTAAAGGATCAGCAATTACACAAGAGCCAGGCAAATGCTCAGTCTAAGGAATTGTTCATACAAATGTCAGTAATATGAAGTAAACTAAAAGCAGAATAACAGAATTTCCTATAGAAGCCAAAAACAGCCAGAATAAGACTTAAAAATGCTAGCAAAAAAATCAAAACTACCTAAGTTTCATGCCTACTAGTGCTGTGTCTACATATCAACAGGGACAAGTAATAAAGAAACATGCTCATAAAGGGTTCCTCATAAGATGACTCCAATAGGCAGAATAATAATTCCATGGACATTCACAAAATAGGATAGGACGTTACTACCACATAGCATCTTATTAAATTACCAAGTAAAACTCCAGAAAGTATTAGTCATTGGTCTTCCCCTATTATGAAGATCCACTGAGTTCTTGAAACAGAACTCCTCATAAACATACAGGATAAGTCAAACTTATTGAAAAATGCAGCTGCCAAACTGAAAGTACAAATCATGGAAAATATGTATTTTTTGCAGGAGAAAGTGCAATGCACCTCCACAGCCCCTTACTTACATATACAGACTCCGTAGTCACACAATGTTAGGGAAACGAAAAGCCGCCTGGTATAGGTGAAAGACGGATTGCATAACTAGAACTGGTAAGTACTGAACAACATTTCAGGGAATCTGCATCCATCAGTCTTCAATGACCCATTCACATTCCAGATATAAACACATAAACAGCAGTGATATGATGGAACTGGAGTTATGAGTGGAGATACAGCTGGAGTTAAGTTTTAAGAAAAAGTTCCATAAACTTTCTATATATACCTCTAATGCCCAATTTTGAATCTTAATGCATAGTACCATTAATATCCAGATAGCTAAGAAGCTGTCATTACTACATAATTTATATAATTTCATTGGTGCTTCTGCTGTATCACTGCGGTGGTGGTGCTGCAGTAGCGTTGTCGCCTCACAGTTAGACATTGCCCATTCGATTCTCAGTTAGAGCGTCTTCTGTGTAGCGACATGCGTGAATGGGCGTTTCTTCATTGAAGGTTGTGCGTTAGGCCTGGCAAGCCAGTACGTAAAAAAATCTACTGCCAATCATTAGCGGACCAGAGTTCCGCTGTGGCGACCCCTAACCGGGAAAAGCCGAAAGACACAAACAAATTAGTGGTTCCGCTGTGCATGCTTAAGCTACACAAATACTAAAATAAATTATGCTGGGACAATACCAGTAAAACTGAAGTGTTTATCTGACACTAGATGGATCTGCTAGTTTACTACTTGTAACATGAGTGCTAGCCTTTTTCAGATACTAAAATACTATGAGTAAGATACAACCAGCACTTCTTATAGACTTCAGGTTAAGGTACTTCTAAATACAATAAGCAGCACACTTGCCTTTAATCTTATCATGTTTTAGATGGTCCATATGGGATCAACTCTGCACTTGTAATGTGTGGCTTTACTTGTGAGAAGCTTACATGAAGAATTATGTGAAGAAAGACATGATAGTGAGTCCTAATCTGGCTTTGTGGCTACAAAGCCGAAAAGTTAATCCTCATTAACAGTTTGTCTCAACCCCTTCAGAGGCTTCAAAACAGAAAATAAAACTGTTTCACAACAGGATTGGGTCACTATGATTACAGCAGGGCAGCATTCTTTTCTACAAACCAAAGATTTTCAAAAGCATATTTTTTGCCAACTCTTGACAGGACCATTATAGAGTTTGAATAGATGACATGACCATGAGAACTGTAGAATATTAAAAATTAGTTAAAGCTCTAACTCCAGGAATGGATACTTTCTAGCAAGAAGATATGATCCTAACAACTGACATTCCACTATCACTCAAACATAAGAGATCTGACAGCAGAACTACATGTTGCAGAGACTTCTGGAAAAAATTTTAATGAGGACATAAGCAATATGTATGCCCTCGTGAATTACTTGAATCATTAAAAAGGTGTTTTCTTTGATCCGGATAAGCTATTTATGATTGCACTTCCTCTTCCTGTCACATGACCAGCTGTGTGTGAATGTTATTTCACTGAGCTCAGAATGATTAAAATGTAACCAGAATGGAATGCAAATGAGATACTAAGCATCATGAAGTCTGCAGTAATGGAATTGTTTAAATGTAATTGTTTACTATTCTGAAATAATGCCCTGTCTGACATTTCATTAAGTGGCAAGTGACAGCAAATAATGGTGTTCATTCTGTAGGCTAATACAATGGTGCTCCATGAAATAACATGGTGTTCAGTCTAGCTTTACGTTAAATAGCATGCGGTATAACATGAAATGGTGTTTATGCATAGCATTTAACCTAAATAACAACTTTTACTTTTTCTCTGTGTTGACATTAACTCTGTATAATACAAACAAGCATGTGTCAGATTTACGTTATCAATTGACAACTCTTTCACTGAGTGCTAATTTAGCAGAAAAGAAAACAGCTGAAACAACTATCAGCAATCCTCAGAAGTACTTTTTTTTTTGCAGGGGGCAAGCCCTTGAACCCATTACACTTCCAAACTTAAATATACCAACTATGAGGTACACGATAATACATAAAAAAGAAAACTCTACTGTCATTGAAAGTTGTTTCACTAAAATATTTTTGATCGCTCAGTACTTGATGTAAAGGATGTCTATCGAATGATGCATTCCCATTTTGTACAATGCAAACAAGAACGCTGGAGTTAATTGCATACAATATAGGAAAGAAAGCTGTAGTCCACTCTGCACAATGAAAACAAGAAAGTTATGTTTGTGCTGTCCAAAGTAAACAAGAAAGTTGCTGCTTGTTCCATCCAGTGCAAGCAAACACATTGGAGTTTTATTTCATCACACGTGCGTTTATTCTATACAATGTAAACAATAAAGCTGGGGTTAGTTCTATACAAAGTCTGCTATTGTTAGTGCCTTGAATTCTGTACTCTGCATTCAAGGTCTTCCTTTTCAAAGCAAGCAAGCATTTTGGTGTTCATTCAGTTTCTGCATACAGACTGTATTCAGAACACAGATAAATCAATCCATTGCATCCCTCACAGGGAAGATCATGAAGCAAGGCAAGAAAAATCCATCATTAAAATTAAAACAACAGTACACAGAGATTTCATTATAAACTTTGCCTGTTCTGGATACTTGGCTTTTACTTATTTTGTAGATTGTTGTTAGTTTTCACTACAATTCTGCTGTCTAATGAAGACTAGACAAGCACATTTTACACATTAGGTAATACAGTGTGGAGCATTATAAATTATTTTACCTCATATTCTGCACTTTATTGACATGTTAATAATCATGTTTTAAAAATTCAGAAATTCTTTTTTTTTTATCTTGATATGCCCCACCAGCCATCTACTAGGCTCATATCATACCGTGACAAGAAAGAGAACCTGCAGCCACCATTGCAAAAGGAAGATTAGGTGTCCATTCTAAATAATCTTACTAAATACTCCAGATATGGAAGACTGATTACGAAACTAGACAAATATATGAACAGTTAGACAGAGAGGCATAACTGTCTCTTGTGGTACCCAGTGACACTCTCTGATCTAGTGCTGTCATGTTCTCAATGTGCGACAAAAAGAAAGGTTGTCTGATCTGGTGCTTCTCAAGACTAAAGGAGCACTAGGTCCTAAAGCCTATCTTCTCCCTGATATGCTGTAAGTGAAAGCACACTCTACATAAGAGTTAAAAAAACAAAACAAAAAAAAAAGAAAAACAAAATAAATAAGTGGAGCTGCCAATTGCACCACCTAACACATTGCACCTGGGGCAGCTGCCCCTTCACCCCACCCTAGCTAGTCCATTGGTTAGAAAACTAAACATGATGTGGATGGCACAGTGGTGCAGTGATAGCATTGTTGCCCCACACCAAGAGGTTCTCTGGTTTGATTCTTGGCTGGGGTTCCTTCTGTGTGGATTCTGCATGGCCACCCTGTGTTCGTGTGGGTTTCCTCCCACATTATAAAGACATGCATCTGGAGTGTTTCTGCCCAGTCCTCTGCTGAAAATTGGCTTGGTTCTAAGTCGGACTTTCTTGGTTAAAAAATGTTAAATAAATTAAATAAATAAAAATTCTAAAAAATTGATTTATTTTAAATGCCTTTAAATGTGAACAAAAAGCTTTATTTTGATATAAACTCATGGCATGCTTGGCATAGTATTAAGGTTAATTTACATTAACATGATGCGCTCTGCCACATATATCTTACCTCATATATCTTCAAACTTTCTAATGACATGTAAGCTTCAGTCTGAATAGGAACATAGGAACATATTTGGCAAGTGAGTAATGAGACCATAAAGTACCTATTCATATACACCTTTAAGCAGACCCATTTTTGCTGTGTTAAATAAAGGACCTCTACTCTTTTCTTTAATAGTCCTCACCTCCCAAATTGAGCAGGGCTGTATACAATAACCCTGGTGTGAATTTGTGTATATTCACTCAATCATCAAGACTAGCCTAAAGGTAGCCAAATTAGTAATTTGTTTGGCCTGTAGTGGTAACTTATTATACAGGTCAGTGAGGCCAGACAGGGACACATCAGGTAGATCAGGTAGTGTGCAGGCAGAGTGAGATGGCACAGTATAAAATCACCCCATAACAGGTCCCTGCAGAAAGTAGCATCAAATGCAGTTGGCATATTACAATAAATGCCAACACCACCTTCTACATAACACTGAAGATCCACACAGTAGCATGCACAGCAAAGAATCATCCCAAACAAAAACAGGAGGGAAAAAGGTTGCACTACTAACAATTTGCAATACAATTCTAGACAGCGTTGCCTGTTCTACTCCCACATACAACCTAAGAAACGTGAACCACTCAGGCCCCGAAACACAAATCCCACACTCCAAGATACATATATCTGACCATGCATTCTCAGTTCTAAGGCCCAAACTGTGGGAGCCCCTCCCCCCTGAAATGAAAGAGTCATCCTCTTATCCCAAGTTCCATTCTCTACTAAAATCATATTTAGTTCACCAAGCTTCTTACATGTCAGATCGCGTCAGTGAAGTCTACTTTAACTCTTCTCTACTCTAACTCAGTCACTAAGATTAAACACTATAGGTAAGCAGCCCAGAACAAGAATGCAGCCAAAAATACGTGAATAGCAATAAACAGATTTATTATTCAAGACAAAACAGATTGTGGAACAATATCACCCTTACTTCTTCTATCTTTGATATCCCTCATAAATTCTGCCACCAAATCACCAGGGTAACCTCTCCCCCAAAACATAGCCCCCATTTTTTCACATTTTTTACCAAAATCGCTCCAATCGGAAACCATCCGGGGCAATCGTATATATTGCCCTTTGATTATTCCCACTTTCTGGTGGTATGGGTGGTTACTTTGGAAGTGTAAAATGCTATTACTATGAGTGGGCTTACGATATATTGTACTAACCCACCTCCTATTCACCACATCCTTATAGAGGGTAACATCAAGGTAATTAATAATATATGGGTCCACCTGGTAAGTAAATTTCAAAAAAGGGGTAGAATTATTCCGAAAGGTGATAAAATTATCTATCTCTTCACCTGATTTTTCCCACACAACAAAACCATCATCCAAAAACCGGAGATATAAACTCCACGGTTTTACCCCAAACTGGGGAAAAAGAATGTGTCTCTCCCACTGCAACAAAATTATTTATTGTGACTTGTGACAGGCTTCGAGTCTGACATGGCGCCAGCAACTCTGACCCTGTGGGTTCTGTCACTTAGCCAGTTTGCAACCCATCTTGTGACGTATGGGTTCACATTTAAGCTGATGAGTTTTTCAATGATACCTGAGTGGGGTATTGTGTCGAAAGCCTTTGCCAGGTCGAGGTAGGCTGTGTGGACTGCCTTTCCCTCATCAATGGCCTTGGTGACTGTTTCGAAAAAGTCAACCAAGTTTAAAAGGCATGATCTGCCCTTGACAAAGCCAAACTGGGTCGGATCCAAAGTCTGCAAGTCCCCTATGTCTTTATTTATGAGTTCCATTATGATCCTCTCCATAGCTTTGCAGATCAGGCTTGTCAAGCTGATGGGACGGTAATTTCCAGGGTCGGTGGAGGCACCGCCTTTGTGAAGTGGGACCACAGTTGCCGTATGCCACTCCTTAGGCACATATCCTGAGGTGAGGCTAAGATTAAACAGCTGCCCTAACTGCGGGTTTAATTCCTCATTGAGTTCGTGGAGCACACAACTGGGGACACCATCTGGTCCCATGGATGCTGTGTTTTTTGCCTTGGAGAGAGCAGTTCTCACCTGAGCGTTAGAGATGTTTGGGGGGCTACAATCCTCTGGTATAGATATCTTACCTTTTGGGGGGGGAGAAGTTTGCACTGAACCTGTCAGCCAGTATGTTGGCAATGTCTGTAGGTTCAGTAATTTTTACATCATTTTGAACTAATTCTGAGCATATCTGGGAGTTTCCTCCCAGGTTTCTAACATAACTAAAGAAGGCCTTATGATTGTCTTTTGAGTCCTTAGCGACTTTTCTCTCAAAATTTGCCTTGGATGATTTTATGAGAGATCTTAGTTTTTTACTTATAATGATCAAAGGTGTTTTCCCTTTTAAGGATTTTGCTCTATCTTGTAGTAGCTTCCTCCTTTTGTTGTAGAGCTTGTTTATGGCTGGGGTCCACCAGACTGGACGCTTGCCTTTGGTACAAAGAGTCTTTGTTTTGTTTGGGATTGCCTGATCCATGCAGTCCTGTAGGTGCTGGTAGAAGGCATTTATAAGTGATTCAGCGGCTTGAGTAATGGTTTCCATGAGCTCGGGGCCTTAAAGAGACCACACCAGTCTTTAGAAGTGTGAAGTCGGCTTTTGAGAAGTTCTTCACTGTGGTCTTTTTATCTCAGGTGGGGCGGGATGTGGACTTCCAGTGAGATTAGTTTATGGTCTGATCTCACCAGTGAGGGGTATACTTCCGGTGTTGAACATTGTGACCCCATGTTCGTGATGATAAGATCTAGTATGTTTTCTCCTCTTGTGGGGATGGTGACTAGTTGTTCCATGGCATTTGAGTTTATGAACTCTAGGAACCTTTGGGCTAGAGTGTTGGGGCTTGAGTAGTGATCCCAGTCTATATTCGGGTAGTTGAAGTCACCTAGTATGATGGTGTTTGGAGATACATTTATCCCCTCCAGTGTTTTCAGGAAAGCTATGTGAGGTTCCTGAGACTGAGAGGGTGGCCTGTAGCATGCTACAAATTGCAGAGCAGTTTTGCCTATGGTTAATTGCACCTGGATGGTCTCCGATGCATCGTGCGTTGCCACCAACCTTGAGGTGTGGGTGTCCTTGATGAATATAGACCCCCCCCTCCTTTCTTGGTGTTGTCCGGATTTTGGGGCCGGAACGCATGATATGAGGTAAAACCTGATAGTGCCGGGGTGCTCTCGGGAGCCTTGAACCAGGTTTCAGTCACAGCACAGACATCGATGTTCTCCATACTGAGAAGGGCCTCGAGTGCGTGCATCTTGAGGTTGAGACTTCTGGCATTGAGCAGCATTACCCTTAGTTTTTTTCCTTTTTTGTGTTCTAGGGTGGTAGGTTTAGGATTTGAGCCTTGCCTAAAAAAGGCACTATGGGGGTGGCAAGAGCCTTTGCCAATATCCGGAAGCCCAGGGGTGACAGGTGCAAGCTGTCCCTTGCGAAGCAGCGTGGCTTGTCCAGCATGTCATCCCAGGCAGACAGACATTGGATCCCCTTTGAATGACACCAGAGTTTAAGCCAATTATTAAAGCTGATCATCTTGTCTCTGTATTGTGGCATCATTCTTGGTGAAGGTAGGATACTGCTCAAGGTCAGGGTCATACCTGCCTGGGCTACATAATCAGAGAGCTCCTCTATGTCTCTTTTCATGTAGTCCAAGGAGGTACATCTCAGGTCGTTCACACCAGTTGTGATGCCCCAGCACTGACCCAGTAATCAAGGAGCCTCAGTCCTCACCACTGGCAACAATGGGGGACATACACACTGGAAGGATGACAAGTACACACACAGTAAAGTGCAATTTCCCTTAAGAGCACACATAGATCACACTCAGTCTGGGGCTGGTTTCTCCTTTCTCCAAATCCTCAATAAGACTCCCCACTGGCACAGCTATAGGGTTGAGATCTCAGCTGAGTGGCCAAACCAAGATCTCCAGTACTCTCTCTGCCTAACCAGTACATTGTGCCCCTGCCCAGGTAGATGACACACACACTCTTTGAAATTTGATTTATATACATACACACATATGGGAAAGGCTGTCAGGTTTACCAGCTATCCCCCATTCTGCCCAGACTATAAGGTAGTTCTCACTGCCACCAGTCAACTCTTTATCAGCTACTTCAAGGCCCTTGGCAAAGGGTGTCCAATACTACTGTGTAATGTTACTATTAATCCAAATGGTAGCCTGACCAAGAGCAAGGCTATTTAGGAGTGGCCTGTACAGTGTCCCAAAATAGATATGCAAGTACACTAAGAACTTACATATCTCTAAACCGACCAGCCACAATTAAAAGGTTTAAACATATTTAATAAAAATAATAAAAGAACAAGACAATACTCAGTAAGCAATCAGTTACATCAGAGTTCAAAATCACAGGAAATATTTAAAAGAACATTGCAGGACAGTCTCAAATAAATAAAACATCTAAACTATACTTCACTATATTCCTATCTGAAGCTAAAAGAGTTACTATGCCCTAAACATGTATTAACAGCAAGGCAAGAGCAGATGTGGTGATGAGTAGATGTTCTTTTTAGGTCAAAGACAAAATACAAAATGCACAGTATCTCTCTGAGAGACTTCTTAAATTAATATCAAATATTACTGCTGGATTAGCTTGGATGACATCACTTTTTGTCACCTGACTTTAGTTCCCAAGCTAAACCCCCTTTGTCAGAAACTAACAGAATGTTAGCATCTCCCTGTGAAAAATACATATCTCTCAGATGTTTGCAGATCCTAGAAGTCATAAACAATAAAACACTTCTGCATCTTAAACCTAGTAATTACTTCTACTTCAAGAGAATACAAAAACTTCTAGCTCTAAACATTGTGTCTACTACTGCACTGAAATGACAGATAACATGTCTTTTGTTACGTGGTTATGAAACAGTTTAACTTCAGCTATTATCTCTGAATTTTTTTAGTTAACCTTGTGTGTTCTAGTTTCCATTAAACATATACATCTAAACAGTCACAATAGTGCAGGTACATTCCTGTTCTATTCCAATAGGGCATTCTGTGGTTACATTTTAGCTCAGTACTTTACGCACACTTCTGTATAAATTATATCAATATTCACAAATGACATAGAATTATTTACAAAATTTCAGATAGCTGGGCTGGCATTATTTCCTTTAGTCACACTTTTCCCCCCATGAAAACTCAAGCTAGTTTTTCAAGTGTCCCTTGAAAAACTCTGCTTGAGAGGGATAACTATCTGGGAATACCTTACCCCATTCCCTGTCTTAAGATTCCAGCTGCCTTCGCATTGCTGACCCCAGTACAGTGCTGCACTGTCCCATCATATGCCTGCAACTCTAGACTCCTCCATAGTAATTTGGGATTATCCTGGCTGGCTCCCTGTAGCCATGGATCCCCCTCAGACTCCTCCTGCCTCCTATTGCCAATACTTCACACAAGGGCCTCCCTATCATGGTAAAGTTTCATCATGTTAACATGGTACAGTTTGTGCCCTTGCCTCCTGCCTAGCAGTTCTACCATGTAGTTAACATCACTAACCTTCCTTACCACCTTGAAGGGCCCCTCCCAAGCTGCCTGCAGCTTGTTGTGCCTGACAGGACTGAGAACCATAACCTGCTGCCCCACAGCATACCCTCTAACTTGAGCATACCTATCATACCACACCTTTTTCTGTTGTTGGGCATCTGCCAAGTTCTCCTGGGCCAAGCCCATGAGTTCCCTGAGCCTTGTCCTGAAATTTAGGACATATGCCACAACAGACTCCTTGTGGGATTCACACTCACCCTCCCACTCATCACAAATCAGATCTAGAGCTCCCATCGCCCTATGTCCATGCAGCAACTCAAAGGGTGAAAAACCTGTGGATTCCCGGTGCAGCTGTCTGTAAGCAAACAACAGATGGGGCAAATATTTGTCCCACTCCCTCTTAAACTGGTCTGCAAATGCCTGTAGCATTGTCTTGAGTGTAGTGATTAACCTCTCAACAAGACCATTAGTCTGGAGATGGTAAGAATGGGCTTTAAGTGTTTCACCCACAGTGCTTTCACAGACAAGCTAGCAGGTCTGACATGAAATTGGCACCTCTGTCAGTCAGTAGTTCTTTTGGGAAATCTACCCTGCTGAAAATCTCTAACAAAGCATTTGCCACCTTTTCAGCCTCAATGGAGGGCAATGCCACTGCCTCAGTGTATCTGATAGCATAATCTACTACTACTATGATATACGTCTTCCCTGTGGAACTTGGGATACTCAGAGGCCCAACAATATCCATAGCTGCCCTCTAAAATGGCTCTTCAATCACAGGCAAAGGCATCAAAGGAGCTTTTTCCTTGTCTACTGCCTTACCTACCTTTTTTGGCACTGCTCACAGGTCCTGTAGTACCTTGTTACATCTCTAGAAATCCCAGGCCAATAAACGTTCAGTATAATATGTCTATTTGTATGTTTCATGCCTATATGACCTGCAAAGGGAATATCATGGGCTATGGCTAGAAGTGCCAGATGGTAGGCTCTGGGCACTACTAACTGCTGTATTCTCTCACCCTCTATCCCTCCCTCAGTTGTCCACTCTCTATACAGTAACCCTTTGACCCAGTATACAGATTCCCCTTTCCCTTGAGAATCAGGTGCCTCACTAGCTACCTCCCTCAGGCCTTGTAATGTAGGGTCTGACAACTGATCCTGTCTCAACTCTCTCTTTGTCACCCTTCCCAGCTCTCCTTCCACAGGAAGTCTGGTATCCTCTGACAGTGGTGCTCACTGTCAGCCTGCGTACTACTACTCACCTCTGCCCTTGCAGTCACTCTGTCCAAGGGAACATCAGTACCACAAGCAGCTATGGCTCACCTTCAGTCTCATTGCTACATGGTAGCTCCCTCCCTGAAGTAACCACCTCACCAGTCCTGGCTGCAAGTGTGTGGTCTGTCTGGTCTCCTGCAGGCTACCAGACCCACATGCTTGTCTCCAAGCCAGACTGCATGTAACTGCATGCACACAAGGTACAACATTATCAAAATCGTTCCCTATCAGGACATCTGCAGGGATATCCTCAAACACACCTACTTGCTTGCTTTCTTTTTTACCCTCCCAGTCAAGGTGAACCCTAGCCAAAGGTATTTGGAATGGGGTCCCTCCTAAAGCTCTGACTGGAGTAGACTGCCCAAGCAAGTAGTGTTCCTCTTTAACCATTGCAGGCTTCACAGTGGTTAGGTCAGAAGCTGTGTCTCTCTTATCAGTGGCCTGTTGCCCATTTACTAGGATAGCATATAACCTCTTGTGGTAGTTTGGTACCCTTGTTGTCTTGAGACAACTTACTGCTGGCATATTGTCATTCCCACTTACTGGCTCTCCCATCTTTTGTTCCCCACCTTGCCTCCATGGACATCTATATGCTACATGACCCCAGTGGTTGCATTTAAAGCATTTAACCCATGGTCCTGGATGTGTACCTGGACTATGGCTTCCCCTGCTACGGGTGAACTCCATTGGGGAAGTCTGGTCTGCCCACCATGGGTTCCCTTACACCCATGAGCAGCAGAGGGTGTCCCTTTCCACTGCAGTGATGCCCTGCTTGCTAGGTATAGCTCTCACTTCTTCCCCAACTCATCTGCAGTATTGCATTGTCTATCAGCTAATCAGAGTCTCGTGTCCTCAGGCAAAGTGCTAAGGGCTTGTTCCCTCACCAAAAGGTCTGCCAGCCCTTCAAAAGTGGTGACCTGACATCCACTCACCCAGCTATGACAATAAGTGCTCAATTCAGCAATATATTCACATGTTCACACACACTTTCATCTGCCTTGTGTCTATGCTCACAAAACTTTTTCCTATAAGCTTCAGGTGTTAACTTAAAGCACTCTAAAAGACAGTTTTTTACAGTATTATAATTTAATTTTATAAATCAGTATCAGATAATTTAGAAATAGCAGTTACAGCTTTACCATGGAGTAAGAGGGTCAGGAACCATACCCAGACCCCTTGGTCAACATTATACTGTTTACATACCCTTTCAAACATATGAATAAACTGTCAAAATTATCCCCCTCTGTAAATTGTGAAAGAAATTTACTGACCTTTGTTGCTTTTGGGGTTCATTTACTCACTTCCCCATTACCTCCATGACCTGGCAAAGAGTCAGCATCTCCTTTTCATGTTGCCTCTGCTTTTCATTCTCCTCAGCTTCCAGATGTAGTAGTTTCTCTGCTGCTTCTATTTACAAATGTTTGGCCTCCAGTTTAAGTCTCTTTAACTCCAGAGGGATTTTTAAGTCCTGTGAGGAAAGGATGAACTGTCCATTTTCTGAGAGCAGTACATCTCCAAGGCCAGCCTGGTTGTCTTCCTGATTGCTGGTCTGTGATGCAGCTGTGCCCAAGGGTACAATCATTTCATTAGTCAGGTTGACATGCACCAGTCCTTTAGCTGGGCACATCTAAGCCAACTGGCTCCTTGTCAGCTTGCCATACTCCTCTGCTGACATGCTTGCCTGCTCTCCCTGATTAACTCGGTTAACAAAAAAATAAAACAATTATGATATGAAACTCTGAATGTTCACTGTGTGGCTGATTGAGAGTACAAACACCTTCTTTAGTGACCACTGTATACAGGCTACAGCAATTCAATATCCACACCACTGAATCCTAATATGTAGAACACCAGTACAAGCCAATTAATATGTGATGTGGATATCCCACCACTGACAACCAATTAATATGTGATGTCCCAGCATTGGCCCAGTAATCAAGGAGCCTCAATCGTCACCACTAGCAACAGTGAGGGTTGTACACACTGGAAGGATGACAGGTACACACACACAGTAAAATGCAATTTCCCTTACAAGCACACATAGATCACAGTCAGTCTGGGGCTGGTTTCTCCCTCTTTCTCCAGATCCCCATTAAGACTCCCCACTGGCACAGCTATAGGGCTGAGATCTCAGCTGAGTGGCCAAATCAAGATTTCCAGTACCCTCTCTGTACAAATAGTGCATCATGCCACTGCCCAAGTAGATGACACTCACACTCTTTGAGATTTGATTTATATACAAACACACACCTGTGAAAGGCTGGCACAGGTTTACTAGCTATGCCCCCTTTTGCCCAGACTATAAGGCAGTTTTCACTGCCACCAGCCAACTCTTTATCGGTTACTTTAAGGCCCTTAACAAAAGGAGCCCAATCCTACTGTGTAATGTTACTATTAATCCAAATTGTAGTCTGACAAAGAGCAAGGCTATTTAGGAGTGGCCTGTACAGTGTCACCAAATAGATATGCAAGTACTATAAGAGCTTAACTATGTCTCACAAATAGCCACAAAGATAGGTTTAAATATATTTAATAATAAATAATAAAAGAACAAGATAATACTCAATAAGTAATCAGTTACATCAGAGTTCAAAATCACAGGAAATATTTAAAGCAACATTGCAGGACAGTCTCAGATAAATAAAGAAAATATCTAAGCTATACTTTGCTATGGTCCTGTCTGAATCTAAAAGAGTTACCATGCCCCAAAAACTTACTTACAGTAAGACAAGCTACAGCAAGGTAAGTGCAGATGTGGTGATGAGTGGATGTTCTTTTTAGGTCAAAGACAAAATACAAAATGCACAGGTTCTCTCTGAGAGAGTTCTTAAATTAATATCAAATATTATTTCTGGGTTAGCTTGGATGATATCACTTTTTGCCACCTGACTCTAGTTCCCAAGCTAAACCCCCTTTGTCAGAAAGTAACAGAATTTTAGCATCTCCCTGTGAAAAATACATATCTCTCAGATGTTCGCAGGTCCTGGAAGTCATAACACGGTAAAGCACTTCTACATCTTAAACCTAGTATGTACTTCTCTTTCAAGACAATACAAAAAACTTCTAGCTCTAGACATTGTGTCTGCTTCTGCACTAAAACCGAGAGATAACTTCTCTTTTATTACGTGGTTATGACACAATTTAATTTCAACTATTTTTTCTGAAATTTTTTTAAGTTAACTTCCTTTGTTCCAGTTTCCATTAAACATATACATCTAAACAGTCACAATAGTGCAGGTACATTCCTGTTCCATTCCAATAGGGCATGCTGTGGTTACATTTTAGCTCAGTATTTTACACACACTTCTGTATAAATCATATCAATATTCACAAATGACATATAATTATTTACAAAATTCCAGATATCTGGGTTGGCAGTATTTTCCTGTGTCATACTTGTACATGTCTGCCACTATGTATGGTGACTGTATGGCATATATCAGTCCTATACCTGCACACATGTATCCTCCTCAGAATACTATGACTGCCCTGTTTCACTGGCATTTACTAAGGTTTCATATAATGTTGGCAGAATGGGAGACTCTGTTACCTCTTATCCATGCATGTAGGCCCAAACACATTGGATGAGCCCTGTGGGCAGTGCATGTATACCAGTCTATGGCAAGGACACCTGCTGTGTGAATTTCCATATCTGTACCTACAGCTTTTGTACTGGATACCCTCCTCACTGTCCATGTGAGCACAGTATGACATAAATATGTTACTCCTTTGTGTGTAGCTGTCACCCTACCAGCTCCATTAATATATAATCTATAGCTGTGCACCATGTGCTCACACATGTATGTATATCCAGAAGATGAATTGGATGACAGAAGCTAGACAGTTTCAGCACTACTGAAAATAATCCTGTTACAGGCACATAGGACACATAGATGGTGCATATTGGGGAGAAGGGCTAATGACCAGCTTAATAGATCCCGACCTGACAGACAATGGTCCATCAAGTAAAAGCAGTGGGGAGCCAAAATCACACACTGCATCAATGTTATAAGCATGTAGACAACATATTATGCTGTACCAAGGTAAACGAATGCTTCATAGCAGCTGAGCGGCAAAAAATGGGTGGAGTACCAAGGAGCAGCAAGGCTGACAGAGCCAGAAGAGTTTTTAGTGTCCCTGCAGGGGGACAATAGTTCTGAGATTTTCTTGAAGAAGTGGACATTGGCTTGAAGACTGACCCACAAATAGGCATTTCAGTGAATGATGCACCAGGTTAGGACCACATTCAGCAGATTTCTGTACACCAGCACTGGCAACAGCAAAAGACAGCAAACTTGATCAAAAAGCAAATAAGTAGCTGGATGTAGAAAACACAGGTTTATTTACAAAATTATCCTTAAAACCAGTAGTACCAGATTTTGTCCTGTCAACAATACCGGAATTCATCAGATAAATTCAAAGAACCAATATGCACCCTTAAATAAAAGGAAAACCAGTCTTCACTCGCAAAGCAACTTGTTTCAAATTTACGTACACGATGTAGCAAAACATGGTTCATTGAAACATTTTGTGTTCTATTCAAAGTAACATGTTGCAAATACGCCTAGCATCTATCTCAAGCAAGCTTTTAATTTTAACAGACATGCCAGAGATTCTGCTTCGTTTAAACCTGGCCAAATATATGCTCCAAGTTGGATTTGCCTCTGGCATGTCTGTTAAAATTAAAAACTTTCTTGAGATAGATGCTAGGCGTATTTGCAACATGTTACTTTGAATAGAACACAAAATGTTTCAATGAACCATGTTTTGCTACATTGTGTACATAAATTTGACACAAGTTGCTTTGTGAGTGAAGACTGTGTACTGGGGTGTGTCATGAATCTAGTTACTGATTGGTCTCTAAGAAGAGGTGTGTATTTTAATTGACTTTTTGATTAGTTTCCTTTTATTTACGGGTGCATATTGGTTCTTTGAATTTATCTGATGAAGTTCCGGTATTGTTGGCGGGACAAAATCCTGTACTACTGGTTTTAAGGATAATTTTCTAAATAAACCTGCATTTTCTACATCCAGCTGCCTATTTATTTTTTTTACACCAGCACTGCACATACATACTGTTGAATTACCACAGCATATGTTGCCTGAGCTTTATAGTAAGATCATCAGGTATACAGTCATATCAAAGTAACAGCAGAGATAGGTTGGGATTTTATGGTACATCTTGCATATACACACACTTAGCATGCATGCCACAGTGGCACATTTTTAGTACAGGCACTCATTCAATCTGTCATGTCTTTTACTGTGTATCCAGAGGACAGGACAACAGACTGATATTAGAAATGTTGCAGGGACTGATAATAATGATGATCAAAAGACCTAGATTACCAAGTCACAGTATGATGACACAGTGGAACCATCTATATTCATCCTGGATGGACATCTTCCCATTGTACGGAGTGAAGATATGGACATTGATGAATATGAGGCTGTACAATCTGAGTGCTTACCATCCCCAGTGGGGGAGGGGGGTCCCTGTGGCTCCAAACACTAATAATGCTCCCCCTACAGCTCTGCCAGTAGAAATTCACACTGCATTTCATCTGTGTTTACCTACTGTTGTGCATCCTTGTGGGGTGCCCAATGCCATCATATTTCATAGCTGTATCCTGCTATGTGTGCATAACTTGGGTTCAATCATCAGATGTCCTGAAGTATTATTCCAGAATACTCTTCTTCACCCCAGTTTGACGTTGCTCTAATCCCATGCTATCTATGAGGATATGGAGTCCACTGACATAGCCATTATTAGTCATATGAGGTCTATAATGGTACATACAGCTCCTATCTGCACCTCCTGTGGATGATTGCTATCACCACCATCCTTGTTTGCAGTGGCAGTGTTGTCTGATTTCAGGGTAGTGTACATACTGAGGTGACCATGTAGGGGTCCATTATAGGGTACATAGTCCTCATCTGCATCTGTAAGCATATGATACTCTGCCCCTCATCATGAACAGCCAAAGGGCCTGGCCTCCAGTATCAGAACACCTCTTGAGGTAACAATATCCAGGTCATGTTCTTAAAGTCACATCCTGTCTCTGCCAAGTGAACCCCAAGTCCTATTTTAAGAAGCTAGATAAGTGACCATGGGTCATGGTCATGGTCATATAGTGGCACCTCCCCCCATTACAAGAGGAAATTATCTTAGACATAGCATTTCCATCATCTTGAGTCTCCCGTCTTCACCTCTTGTACTATGTCTCTCCCATGCAGAGTATCTAGAAAGTGTATGTTCTTTTCCACCTGTTCACATGATGGTAACTGTGATCAACTTTATCTCCACAATGTGGCTTAAACATGTGTTAACCAGCATATCCAGATATTAACATTATGTATTTCACATTTAACTTATGTGACAAAACACTGTCAATATGTACTCATTAAGCTCATAGGCCTGGATTAGATATTGCTGCTTTGCCTACACTCCTGTGTATTGTGTCAGTTGCTGTCTGGGGAAGTGGCTGCCAGTTGCAGCTATTCCATCCTGCTGTCATCAAATAATGGTGTCAATCAGCCTTCCATTCTAGCTGTGCAAACACATTGATTATAGTCTCATCTACCTTACAAACTACCTGGCCGTTCACAGAATGGAAATACTTCCTGTTCACAGACCTTTGTGGCTGTTGGCCAAGGGGTCCTTTATTGCTACATTAGTACCTTTTAGAGGGCAATGTTGTAGCAGGTATGTACAGTATTAGCTCTCTCCTGTGATGTGTTAGGAAACCACATATGCTCCTCCACATGTAGATGCATTAAGCTGAAGAACTTGTTCAGTCTTCTAGAGACAGAGGACTATAAAATACCCAATGCACCCCATGTTGGTCTTTGAAAGGTCCCTGTAGCTAGAACAGAAAAAGCTATATAGACATTGGTCTGTCTTCAGAAGTAAAAGAAAGCCACACATTCCTACTGATTCTGTATGTGGTCAATACATCAGCCACAGCCTGTATGATGGCTCTGTGTACTCTATAATGATCTATTATCTCCTTATTAATGAAAGTATCATTTTTCAGCCATTAAGCAGTAATGTTTTCTTTGATGCTGGACACCACCTTCCACGCATTGGTGGCAAGCTGTGGCATTAAGAAGTACATCATGCTGCTCCTTGACTGATGCTGCTGCTCCAAGCAGCTCCAAAATTTTTGGCGTGCTTTGCCCCTTTATAATCAAGTGCAACTAGTGCACAACTTTGTCTTCATTTACAACTATGAATCTCAGTTATGTTCACCTTACATACATCTGCATATCAGTTGTTGTTGTTGTTGTATCTTTCGGCTTTTCCTGGTTAGGGTTTGCCACAGCAGAACTCCGGTCCATTAATGATTGGCAGTAGATTTTTACATGCCGAGTTGCCAGCTCTGATGCACAACCTTCAACGAAGGTACGCCCATTCACGCATGTCTCCACACAGAAGACGTTCTAGCTGAGAATCGAACAAAACAATGTCGTACTGTGAGGTGACAATGCTACTGCAGCACCACCACCATCAGTATGACCTCATATTCCTACCTGGTTTTGTTTGCATGTGTCATATTGTGGTCATTTGTTCATATCTCCTGTTGCACATTTTAGCTCACTGCACTAGTACAACATGGGGTTATGACTCATTTCAGTACTGATCTGCATCAGTCTGTGTGTGGTAAATTCATGTGCAAGTATATGCTGAGTGAGACACAACATGTCTATGAATCCAGGCTGATGTGTTTTTTACTACGTAACTGCTATGTCAGTCTGTGGTACATTTCATTGTTTGGATTCAAGAAAACAGCTACTGTGCAGGAGTAACGTCTGGCACAGGGGTATAAATTACTAGCAGTATGAGCTACTCTTGATCTATACAACTTTATATCTAAACTGTTATTCCCATACAAGTTAGAATGATATAGGTTTACATGTAGTTTCTATCATTTAAAAGTAACTAGAAAAAAATTCATAACTTGTTCAAGAAATATAACAGACTATAAGTCTACAGAGAAAATAAATGTTCCTGTCTAATAAGTATGATGCAATGTAATTTGGTCCTGTAATTTCCACTTGCCTTGCATGGGGAGCACCCGCCTTGTAGCTCCTATCTGTGTGTGGGTGGTATCCTCTTCCACAGAATGATCAATTCATACCTGTGCTGTATGCAATCATATTGGGGGTGGGGAAGCACATGTGCACTATTGCTGTGAACATTAATTCTATATGCAGAGTTCCTGGCGCATGTGCTGTATAGCATTTTTGCATTTATGCATGAAACCTCTTCCTAGGTTCATAGGTAAGTACTAGAATATCAATCTGCAAACTATCACATGCCTAACCAATAACCAGAGGCCAAAGTCAAACTCTATACCTTTTATCTGTAAGGTAAAGACTTTAATAATTGTGCAAACCCCTCCCCCAGGTGTCATAAGTAAATACTAAGTTGCCAGTTTCCAGACTATTACAAGCCTAGCTAATAACCAGTGGTCAGAATTAAACACTGTATCTTATACCAGTGAGGTAAGGACTTAAACCATTATTCCATTTCTATGTACAACTCAACAATGTTGCACTTATCTTGCATGGTCACAGCATTGACAGCATGAATAGCAAAGCAAATGTTCAGCACCAAACCTAAGATGGTCTGGTTGCAACTATATCTGCTGAAAAAGAGTATATCATAGGGAAAACAACATCTGTTGCCATTCTTGCACCATCAGAGATTTACTGGTTCACTAATGAACCTTGATATTGAGAGATGAATATTGTATCTATGTAGTTGTGATACACCACAAGAATCCTTCATCTGTGCTATACTGCTGGTGATGGAATTCTGTAGTGAACTCTGAAGCTGTGAGTTAGAAACTGTTCATTGCACCATTAAACCACAAGGAAAGCACTACATCTTGGCAACTAATGCTGTACTGTCAAAATGAGTGTTCACTTTGAGTTGAGGAATAATGCAGCTGTGCAGTGAATGATACCCTTTGAAGCACCACATGACATTGAAAATATTATATCTGTTGAACTTCTAATGTATTAACAATATCAGCTGTTAGTGCGAAGCTGAATACTGAACCCAGGAACTAAGCTGCAGAAACATTATCCAGAAGGTCATCACGAAACACTAGGAACTTGCTATGTATAGCAAAGCTTTGTTTAGCAACTCTGAGCACTTTTAAGCTGTAGTCTTGCATGAATGTACAGAGTCACCTCAACAGTGGAGTGAAGTAAAAGTCTCAAGTTGAATTTCTTGAATATCCATGTCTTCAATTCATAATAACTTGGTTATGATCAAAGACCTGATCATAATCCTGTATGGTGGAAGAACTTCTGAATGACTGAGGGAAAACCACTACAACATGAACTATAGCAGCAAAAGAGATTTATGAGTAAGTATGGGATGCACAAGAGAAAATTAAACTTGGAGGTACCTGACTTTTGATTGTATCACTTCTGGAACCAGGATGCAAATATTATTTGTCAGTTAAGCAATAAGATTAGTGCCTCAAGAACTCAATAAATCAATTTATAATCTATCAAGAAAACCTAGGTATCAAAAACACTTTGGAATGAAAGAAGTCATAGAAAAGGTTGTTGCAACTGTCACGTCATGCTGATTCTGCAGCCAAGGTCAGTGAGTGAAGAGAACAGTCACAATACAGAGATTCAGGTTATTATCTGAAGTAATAAAATCCCTTCTTGTGCTACAAAGGTAATAATCTTCTTGAATAATGACTTGTAGTTGAATGGCTTGGTATTACCAAATTGTTATAAGACTTAAATGTCATATTGTCATACTGAAGGGAAGGAAGTCAGTTAGTCAGTCAACTGTATGAACACTGGATTTATTCAAAACTGAAAACACTGTTTAAATTTTTAGCCAAAAAAGTCTTATTTATAAGCCCTATGTACAAGACCTAGTGACATATTAAAGCACACAAAACATTCTGTAGTGAAACCGCTCACATGGTGCTGAGGGATGAAGCCTTGACTACAACCCAGATAACCAATGTTCATTTAGTGACATAGGCGCTGGAGGGAGAGGGGTAGAAAGGATGGGAATGAATGACCATTCTCAGCTCACCCTTCCTGGGAGTTAGGGAGGTGGTTCCGTCTCAACACTTGAGTGACACCTAGATGGAGCACTAGGTGTTGCACCTGTGGAGCTCAAGCCTGCAGAACATATGCTGCCTAGGAGACAGAATTTAGCATATATGCAGAGACAAGCATTATTCCATTGGTTCAGAGCAGCAGTAGAGCTCCAATAAGCTACTGCAGGGATTAGACGCTGTGAGGGAGTTCACTAGGTCTGTCAGATTGGTCTGCTCCCTACTACCCAGCTCACCCTTCTCCATTGCAATGAATTGGGTGAGTAGACCCTCAGTCTGGGAATGAATAGGCCATAGGCCTCTCATTCTCATGGGAGAGTAATTGTCTTTCACCCCAAATGGAGGAATGAGTGGGCTGATTGGGTGAAGAAAAGGGAGCGACTGGGCAAGAACTGGAGGAGGGGAGAAAACATCATGTGCTGACTTTAAAGCTTACAGAGGAATACAAATAAATGTCTTAGAATTTCAGATAATGTGACAATGAGATGAAAGTGTATGAAGACCCATTTGTAATTTATTCTTGTAGTGCTCATGACGTGCAATCAGAACTCACTGAGCTTGAAAAGACCAGCCCACAGGTCATGGTCTCCTGAATTTTTAGTAACTGTACTCCTGTATAAATGTATACAAATATGGCAAAAAGAATCTTCTGAAATATACTCTTAGGTAAACACATACTAATTTGAGCAGCTGCTCCCAAGAATGAAAAATGTCAAAAGAAAATCAAGATTTCTATTGACAGTAGCATATCTATGCAAAGAATATGTTCTGGTGGATTTCCATCAGAAGTGACCATCCCAACATTTCGAAAAATAAAGTTTAATTTAGATATAATAACAACAATGATGAATCTTGTTGTCACACTTTTTAAATGTATTTTTTGGTGTGGGGTGCTTCACCACCTTGCACCTCCAGACATGGACAGCTATGTGCCCACTACCCATCTGCTTATATGTACTAATATCATTGTACCTTACAGTAGGGGATACAGTAAGATCCCACAATCTCACTTGAGCTGGTTCATGCAGGAATAAGATCTTGACTATGGCCCAAGGAAACCAAGACTGAACAAAAGCTTGAATGCATGACTGCATAGGCAGGCAAGATGGATGTGCTCAGTCCAGGTGGGAGGGGACTGTACATGTTCATGGCACACACCTATGAGTTGATTTCCCTGGTAGAAACCTGGAAAAATTACCGTGCAGTGCTAGTTATAGATAGGCATGGCAGTCTTGTTGATGTCAAACCCTTGGGAAAGTGAGGGGAGTCTGATGCAGTGTTGAGATCCACTACACTTCCCTCCCATAGGTTGTTACTTTTGTATGTGCAGAGGATTGGGTGGAAAAAAAAAACCAAACCTCACCCTTGATGGCTGCCTTAATGATGGCCCCTCTTGGCTGACTTACACCCTTGGTGATAAGGGAATGAGTGGGTCATTGGCCAGGAGGAGGCTGAAGATTATCAGGCAGGAGAGGAGCAGAAAGTGCAAAAAAAAAAAAGATACCACAATATGAGAAGTAGTACAAATGCCCCCATTTGTAATTACACCTCCACAGCTCTGCACATGACAGTTATGGTCCTCAGTCTTCAGCAGACACCCATCCGAGACATTTCTAAAACCTAAACAGACATATGACTATGTTTTTCAGTGTCATAATAGTGTCAAAATGCATATTGCTGAGAAAAACAGTGATCCAGTTTGACAGAAAGCATGCACTGAAACTCCAAGACAATTAAATATAACTTACTCTGATGGATTTAAGAGCAGAGCCTACCTTTCCAACACAAACACACATACACACAGATAGACATACACACACACACACACACACACACACACACACACACACACACACACACACACACACACAGCATTTTCATTTGATTTTTTTCTACGCTCCCAGGTTTTAATTACTGGACTTGGTCTCCTGTGTTTCATAGTACTATGCATTAGGTTGATTAAGTAAGATATTTTCACTGATGAGATTGTGTCACTGGAGTGAGAAACAAAAATCTAGTTTAGCCCTATAGAATATTTTGGTTCATAGTTTAGTACTAAGCTAACTGCCCTTGTGAGCCATTTTAAGCCAAACCAATTATCCCTTGTGAGACTCAAACCCTGCATCTTGTGTTTGGAAGGCAAACATCTTAGCCATTAAGCCACCCTCCCAACCCCCTTTCTTGGATCTTTTAGATTATTTCATCTTCCATTCTTTAATACCCACTTTATCTAATTAAGGGTTGCAGGCATCTATCCCAGTATTCAATTTTTACATATTGTTATTAACCATGTTACTGATTTGTAACCACTAGGCTTTTCTGAAAATGATCCATTTGGATCAGTGCACTACCCCAGTCCACAAATGTAAAATAAAGACAAAAAAGTATAAATAAATAAAAGTGGGTACAAGGCAGAAAAAAGTAACTCTGAACATACACAAACAAACATGCAGACATGCAGACTCACACACACACAGACACACACACACGCACACACACACACACACACACAAAACCCACATCCTATAGCATCCAGCAAAACCCATGCAGGCAATAGAAGGATATGCAGATTCCACATTCAAGACATCTCGGTGAAGAATTGAACTGCTGAACCAAGTATTGTGAGCCAGCAATGCTAAATAATATACCACAGACTCATCACAAAAGGGTTCTCATCCAGGAAAAAAGAGGTCATTGTTCCCCTCTACTCGACACTCGTTAGACCCATTATAGAGTACAACTCCCCTTTTGGAATGTACCTTACAAGACATCTGCAGCAGCTGGAAAGGCCACAGAAGTACCTCACAAAGAGAATTACTGGCCTCAAACAGATGCCCTACACTGATCATCTCAAAAAACTCCAGCTTTACTCTGTAGCATATCGCCTTTTCCGAGGTGATCTCTGCCTAACATATAAAGCTATGTCAAACCCAGAGCTGTTGGACATGCTACACCTAAAGAAATCCCAATCCCTCTGAGCTACACGCTCTAGGGACCTAAACCTTGTCACCACAATAAACAGGACTTGCTGTAGGGATAGATTCCTGTCCCAGAGACTTCCCATACTCTGGAACAAGCTACCCATCTATGTCAAGCAAAGTTTCTCATTAACACTCTTCAAGAAAAATCTTGATGAGTGGATGGGAAATAGGAAATACACCCCAAGGATCACTTCTCTGGATCTGCTCGACAGGGACACAGGAAATTGACTTTCTTGGGTTGACGTAAGCCAGGGAACTTTGTTGGCTATGCTTACTTAGGCCCTTGGGCTGATAACCTAGTACCTACCTATGAACCTATGAACCACTATACCATGCTATTACTTTATTTCAAAAGATGAAATAACTGAATTAAAAATCCAAGTATTTACTAAAGCATTTCTATTTAACTAATTAAAAAGAATCTCTTATGATAGTGGAAAAACTGTGAATTAGCTAGTCATCCAACAGCCTGAAATGTACATAATTAAGTGTTAGGATATGCTGTTTTTTAATATGTTTTTTCCTTTTCTATTAGAAGTAAAAGAATAATACAGAATCATATTTTATGTTTGCCTTCATTATCATTAAATAACATCTACTTCCGTACTTGCTGCATTTATTAGAAAATGACTTCTCTGTTTCTCCAATATTAAAAATGTTGCCTAATTATATGCCTTAGTGACTTTGTGGATCAATTCTAAGATGAGTCACATGCAACTATTACAGTAAAATAAACAGTCCTTTCAATGCCAAATAGTTGATTGCAATGTATACAGACAGAGAGCAATAACAATCAGTGAAATGTTTTGCTGAAAAAATAAACCTTACGAGGAAAAGAAGTAGAGCAAAATAATGTTTATTTCTTTACTTATAAACAAATAAAAAAATGCTCATGGATTTTCAGCTCCACCCTGAGCCAGATGCAGATGAATATATAAACATGAGTTAAAATTCCTAAAATGAATTATTCAGTAAGTTATATGAATAAACATTCTCTGAATTGCAAAGTGAAATACAAAACTAAAAATCACAATTAACCTGAAGCATAAGCCTGAAATAATATATTCACATTCAGAAATGAGTTAAGTGGTGAAATAGGTAGAATGAAATATATAGATAGATAGATAGATAGATAGATAGATAGATAGATAGATAGATAGACAGACAAACAGACAGACAGACAGATAGATAGATAGATAGATAGATAGATAGATAGATAGATAGATAGATAGATAGATATGAAAATGTTCATTTCTCTGCATTTTGAATGTTTTCCTGTGCAGTGTCTATACTAATGTGTTTTGCGTGTGTGTATATTTTACGGAGATGTCACTTGTCAACGTCCTACCAGTTGAAATAAACATTAAAATGGTAATGGCTAAATGAAAGTAATTTTTACACAACAAACAGAATATCTTGTTTTGAGAAAAGCATTTATGATCAAATATAAAATGACAGTAATCTCAGTGGTGAAAATATGTTAAGACATAGTCATTCTGAACATTTTGAATGAAAATTTGACAAAGGTATAAAGCTGTCTTTCTGACTCTTAACTTTCAAGTATCCCTGCCCTAGTTATTTAAGGTATGGATTTTACAATACCAAGTTTGCAAGCAGTGAATATTTTCTCTTGAGGTATAGGGTGCAATTTTTAAAATATGCAGTGTTTTGTTTTGGAATAGAAAATAAATGTTTTGGCCAGCATCTGAAAATTAACATCTGTCGCATTATATGGGACCTCTAACATAAGTAACACATATTTTGGCCCACACTATGTTAGCCACAGGTCAGGTGGCACCAAAGCCATTGTGCATAAGCTGGGAACCATGACTTCCTCCCAGTGCAACGGGATTATTTTTTATTTTAATTTTGCTCTTTTGAAAGGTGGGGGATGTTTCCTGGGTTAAACAAGTATTGCTTATTGCCTAGCAACAGTCTACTAGAGCAGCATATTCATATAAATAGAAACATCTGCACATGATTGCAATTTTATTAATTTACATTTGAATACTGTCACTACAGCATTTTCTTCTAAGCAACTTCTCTAGGCAAATTTTTCATTTTTTTCATGATGTGAATCTTTCATCTCCCATTTTTCCACATCAGAGGACTCTGACCAGTAAGTATAGCCTGGATAAAAATATAGATAGATAGCTAGATAGATAGATAGATAGACAGACAGACAGATAGATACATGTAAACAAATGCATACATTCTATTCCTGGACATTCATTGGGCCCTTTTTTCCCTGTAAAACAGAATTCATCTTACACAGCCTGTTCCATTTTCTATCACATCTTTGGATCCCTGAAGGAACATCTGTCAGAGTGCCTTTAGTGAGACCACAGCAGGAAGGATAGTGAAGATTGCTTTCACATTTTATAGGACACGTTACATTTGACATCAGTTGTACTCCCATACTGGATATAAAACCTGAGTTTTTGCCATGATATGTTTCATTCTGCTCCTCCTTTGAACTAGCTTCATGTTGTGATTTATGTTTCACATCCTGAAAATTTGAATTATTTTACTATATTTGTTTCCACTTCAATTTAGCAACTGTAAATTGTATGATGTAAAGAATCATTCTTAATTTTTCACAGCAACAGAGCCTTTAAGTCTGTCAAACCAAAAGTCAAGTGTGTTTTGGTATTAACTCTGAATTAAGTGATTAACTTCCCACTTTATGTGTCTAAGTAATCAGATAAGACATATTTAAATGGCATCTCAGCACAGTAAATCTGGGTTGCAGCTACACTGTCCAGAATTCATACCTTCAATTGCACCATGGCATATATAACCAAGCATCTGTCCTTACCATACTGAGGGGTGCTAACCCTAACCATAACCCTAACCATAATCTTAACCATAACCCTAACCATACCCTAATCATAACCCTAACCATAATCCTAACCATAACCCTAACCATAACCCTAACCATAACCTTAAGCATTATGTTACTAAAACCCTTTTCTTAACATGGAACCTACATAAGACAAAAGGACATGGAACACACACCACACCAAATGTGCACAATACTGAATCTATTCCCTTACCTAACCCTTAGTCTACCCCAACCTGTGAACACTTGCACATACACAACAACTGCTATAACACAGTCTTGCACATCTCCACAACCACCATATTTCCATTCCTTTCTATTCCAACAGTAATTTTTTCTCAAGGCTCCTACTTAACAACACTATATAAAACTAAATTCAACCAAATGTGATTCACCCTAATGAACATCCACTCATTTGTGCACTCTCTTTCTGTACATCCTCAAAAACTTTTCAATCAAATGAGTATTCAGTGTTTTGAGTTACATCCCAGACTACATATGAATAAAATATCATCGGTTCTTCCAGATAAGTTTTAGTCTTCTATCCAGTTGAAAAAACTACATTTTATTTATGAGAAACTAAGATAAAGAATGCAGACTGGTGGGACTGGTAAGGAGCTTAGCTTACATCTGTACCTACTAGTATTCTCTATATCACAGTAGTTGTCAAAGGCCAGAGTCATGAAAAATAAGAGAGTGCAGTCAGGGATAAGTAAAGCAATTTCTCTATGATATGTATTGCTAAGAGAGGAATTTAGGATAGGTTGGGGTGGTATAGGCAGCAGGAATGACAGTATCTTAAAAAAGAAGAAGAAGCTGGGATGGATTTTTAGATAAAAACAGCTAAGAAACAGTGCAAAGATTTGGAATGAAGCTGAAGACAAAATTGATAGTCCTTAGTAATTAATTTGTAGAGAGAGAATAATTGTTAATTGGATTAAATATCAGAAAATGAGTCAAATGAGAGAAAACTAGAGGTTGATGGAGGAAGACTCTGTAACAGCAAAAGGAGGAGGTAGGAAAATGGCTAAATAGCACAGGAAAGAGTTTTACTAAATTGATATATGCATTTATAACAATACTAAAGGTTAAAGTTTTGAAAAAAACACATAATGATAAAATGCTTCTGGTGGTATTAGCAAGCAGGGATGAAGAATAAAGAATAAAAAATGGTAGAACTGGAGTATCCCTTTATTACAATATAATCTGCAACGTGAACTTTACCTTAATATATGGTACTGGGCATGACCAGCATATATATATATATATGTATATATATATATATATAAATATATATCTATATATATATATATATATATATATATATATATATATATATATATATATATATTTATTTATTTATTTGTGTATTTAACATTTGTTGACTGGGAAAGTCCGACTTGGAATGAAGTAAATTTTCAGGGGAAGCCCGGGGAGAAATGCTCCAGATGTATACCCCAAATGGGGGAGGACAACAGAAAACAGAAAGGATTTGTGTAATATGGTTCAACATGAACTGGAAAAAAAAAACAATAGTTGCTGATCTTAGACTTTGAAAAATATGAAATTCTATTTCATTTCCTAATGTTTACATTTTCTGCATTGGTGAAACAAAATCCATTATCAGACAATATAATTCTATAATACCCCAATACCCTTTATGTTAAAACCTTGTCTCTGTTTTTCAATGGCTGCACATGAAGTTGCAGAATTCATGACATACACATCCATCCATTATGAACAAGTATCTTTCGAAATCATCTTACAAAGAATGAGCCATCGAAGTGCAAATGCAGTTTATAATGTCATGTCTTAGGCTGTACCTGTGAGAATAAAAGTACACCAGAGGGAGATTGGCATAATGGTTAAGATATTTGCCTTATAAACACAAAGTGCAGTGTTTGAGTCTCACATGGGTAATTGGCTAGGCTTAAAATGGCCCACAAGGGCAGTTAGCCTAGTACTAATCTATGAACCTATGAAGATTTAATCTATGCTTGATATCTGCACACCTACATTCTTTACCGCATTCCAATTCACTTCAAGTCATCATATTTTTTCATCTGCTGTAGCATTTCATTCTGGATGTTCCAGGACAAACTTAATGTCACATTTTTGGTACAAGACAACAACATTTTGATGTGACCATATCTCCAAGGTTCCCAAAACACAGCAATCGCTTACACATAATGCTGATCTTCTGGAACAGGGCAGCAGAGGCTTTGGGTCAATTATTTTAGGCCAGTCCTTCAAGACATATTATGATTGTGTGCAGAATTATATTTTAAAAGATCATTCTTTAACGTACTCAGTAATTAATGATGCATGTTCTGTAATATCTAGTATCAATACTGTTCTTGATTAGGTGTGACCAAATTTGTTGGCTTTGATTTTGGAATATACAATGTACTTACATACTGCATCAGCACTAATTAACACAACTAATTTGGATCTGAAAAATTCTAGATTTAAAATTACTATAACATGAATGCTAGTTATGGTTCCTTTTAACATACCAATTTTTCTTTAAGCAATATTAATGTTTGATAAGTACCTTTCCAGATATTTATTTTTGACATGTATGTGCTTTATTTCTCCAAAATTTAATTTGTTTGACTAACTTTGCCACAGTAGGCTTTGGACAGTATATTTAATTAATACAAAGGTAACCTATTCTTTTTTAACTCATAAACAATAGTTACATCAGTTCTTCACACTGCTTTTGTATATTTCCCTGCAAATGTTTTGAATACAATATCAGCTGGTTACAAAACCAAGTTGCTTATTTCTCTAAGTTTCAGATTATTCATTATGGTCATGGTAGTATTTGTTTATTTACTATTTGTAAGTGGGTAGGTGGGCTGGTCTAACAACCCTTTTCAGCCATGAAATGCTAACATGTATGAATCTCAAAATTCATAAGTTTGCATTCAGTCTTCATTTGTAATAGGAATTATTTAAATTTTTGCAAAGAGCTGGATTCTAAAACAATTTACACTTGAGGTAACTCATTGTCCCAAACACTTACATGGAGCCTATTTTTAAAAATAAGCCTCTGAGATTCTATAGGCTAATAAGGAATCAAGGAGACCTTCTCCTTCCAAAATGAGAATCAGGTTAACTGGGTCACAACACTTGAAAATTTTTACATCTGTGCTGAACACCAGCGTAAAATTTCTAATGAATGAAGTTGCCCGTTAAAGTCAGTGGATTGGTGTAACTACTGCTCCACTGTGGTCACGATGTGCATGTCATCCATTTTGCACACAAGGATGACTCAATACTCTTTTTTAACAAGGTTGAATTCCAGTTTTGTAGTGGAGCCTCACAACATGCCACTCCTGTGTTTATGAGGTAACAACTTAATCCATTATGTCAAACCCAACCCCTGTAGGCCTAATAGGGGGATAGGTTTGACATAATGGTTTAAGGTTTCCTTATCTTATAAAGCCTTAGACACCTCTAGCTCAGACATCTTTGAAGCTGACAGCCTTAAGTGCACTCAAGTGCTAGAAGCAATCTTTAACCCTAAGAAGTGGTGCTCTGCCATAAATGTGTCTGAGTGCTGTGCAGCCATGTATTCTTTACCCTTCTGACTTTGATGACTTGAATATTTGCTGGTGCATCTTTCTTTATGTGTTGGAACAGTTTATTACCTAGTAGTTGAATGTATTCTTGCTTTGATCTAAATTATTTAGTGTAACGATATACAGTTGTTCTATTCATTTGTAATAGTGCCCACTGTTGTGATGGTGTTAATGTTTTTTGTCTGAATCAATAAAATGGTCAACAAAATAAAACAATAATAATCTTGAGACCACACTTTTTTATTGTATTACATATCACTGCCAAGTATCTAATGTACATATCTAATAGTTTTATTTTTTGCTCCCAGTGATATTGCAATGATGAAGATGACTTCAAATGCAATTTTATGATAATATACTTCTTTGAATGTATTCTTTATTTATTCCTTGTATAATCTATCAAACATCAATCCAGTCATTCATTCACTGTCCAGGGTTGCCTTTTGAAATTCCAGAAATCATAACTGTCATCCTTGGAATAGCAAAACTGAAAGTGTGAATGTGGGGGAATCTATACTGAAGTGTGAATGTGGGGGAATATATACTAAATCCAAAACTATTGTGTATTTGAGTACTCCCTTATTTCAATGTAACTAGATCTTTAAGCTTATCTATCTATCTATATATAGATAGATAATTAGATAGATATAGATATAGATATAGATATAGATGTACATATAGATATAAATATAGATATAGATTCAGAGTCAGAAAGAGGACTCTAAGAAAATGAACTAGACAAATGAAGACAGGTCCTCAGGCCTTTTGTGGCACCACCTGGCCAGACAGCTAATAGGCCTACAAAATTTCTTAGCTCAGCTTGTCAAAGCCTACTGTTTAACTTTTCTTTTGGCCAAAAATGCTTTAAGAAAACAGATTTCCAATGATTGGTATTCCTATCATCTTTTAGAAGTCGCTCAACATTTTGTAAATACTTTTGTAGTTTGCTTAGAACACAATGTGTCTAAATCTGGACCTGGACCTATTCAAACACTGAAAAAGTCTTATGGGACATTTTGTTCCATACAATGGGACTTTACTGAACTTCCACAAGTGCAAAAATTTAAATATACATTGGTTGTTGTTGACACTTTTTCTGGATGGGTAGAGGTGTATCTCTGTAAAAAATTATACAAGGACACTAACTAAAAAATGACTAACAGTAGCTAAAACATTACTAACAGAATTGATCCCAGGATTCTGGGTCCCTTATTGTATTTAATCAGATCAAGACACTCTCTTTACTAGTCAGGTAATACAGCAGATATGTAAATTTCTGAATGTGAAATTGTATTTTCTTTGTCCCTAAAGGACAGCAACCTACAAAAATAGCAGAAAGGTCTAATCAAGCAATTAAGGCCTATTTAGCTAAAATTTGCGATGAGACTGATCTTAAACATCCAGAAGCTTTGTCCTTAGTTTTATTAAGTATGAGAAGTGTAGTTAGTACCACTAGAAGATTGCCCCTCATGAACTCCTTATGGGCAGGACCATTAGAATGCCTGCTACAATCCTCCCCTAGCATTTTTAATTGCAAGATATTGATGAATCCATTATTGGTATTATAAATATTTCTGCTCTGTTTTGCAGAATTATCACAAATCGTTTCTATATGCCGTACCACTTACAGAATAAGAACGTCATGAATTGCAACCCAAAGAGTTTGTCTACAGTAAGGTACACTCCTGGCAAGACACACTACAGCCCCAGATATAAGGGACCCTACTTGGTTTTGCTCATTGCTGCTGCCGCCATCCATTGTGAAGGCCTCCCTCCTAAATCCATGTGTTACGTGTCAAGAAGACCCTACCTTATGAGTGCAACCAGGACTCCATTGATGTCATTCCACATGAACCAGCAGGACATATCGCCAGCAGAACCAGATGAAAAACCTGGGACACTGCCACATCCAGAAGTGGCAGCCAATAACGTTTTTCCATCCAAACCAGTTTTGGAACTGAATGTGAATTATTTCTTATACAGATTGAATCTGGAAGTGAATGCAGCTGAGTTACCCTTTGTACTAGACTAAAAAAGTAAAATCATGTGACTCCCTTATTTAATCCTGGCCTGACATAAACTTTATTGACTCTTTTTTCAACATTGACAGTGTTTTTCTTGCGTCTGAATCCAACATCAAAGATTCATCCTGCCTTTTGGACACTGACTTAGACAATGTGTTATCCAAATGGAATTCATTTGCAAAGCCATCTGTAGTTGACACTTTTTGTTGAAGATTACTGGGTGACTGATTTTGTATGGATTATGAACAAACAACTCAACACCCATTTTCTTCCAAACCCTCTCCAGACCCAAAATGTTTGTTTTTTTTCTTATGGACACACACACACCTGTCTCTGTATCACACTAAGTGATTACTAATGTTTTCTAAAATCCTGGTGGGCTATGATTTTATTTTACAAAATTTTCATCTTCTTGGTGCAATTTTATGGCTACATAGTGTGCACTGTGATGGGAAGTACTTTGATTTTCTACTTATTCGGCTGCATCTGGCAAACATGTCATATAGTCTTACACACACTTTGATTTCATTTTCCACTCTTAAAGCATTTAAACTTCCGTTTGAATGTTAGGCTGATAAAGCCTTTTGCTCAGGCCTAGAACTGTAGCTCCAACAAGCATATTTTCTAGCTGAGGAGTGATGGTTGTGATCTGTAACTTAATATTAAAGGCACACACACAGACATACACACACACACACACACACACACACACACACACACACACACACACACACACACACACAAACACATGCGCGCGCACAGACGCACACGCACACACACACACACACACACAACACACACACACACACACAAAATTACTTGTTACTACCCTATTTGGAGAATCTGAGATCTACCTAAATTTTTGTTTGCTTAGGGCCCTACACGTCTGAAATGTCCTTCATAGCCATACCTATTAACTGTCCCTGAGTTTGCAGAACATTCCTGATTTTGTCTAATTTGTCCTTGCCACTCTTAAAATTTGTGATTTTCTCTTAAAACAATGAGGATTACAGCCCATCAGTAATGTAAGACATTACAGTTCCATACTTCTTATTGTTCTAAAAAATATATATTGATGTAAAACCTGCTGCTCTGTTAACTTTTTTTAAGTGAGCTAGAGTAGTGTTTTAAAATGTCCCTGATTTTGAGTCTTTGTCACCCATTTTTTTTCTGGCTTTGTCCAGATTTCTTGAACAAAGTTGTTGAGACATATGCTCACAACTACACTATTTATCAAAATATCTCACACACACACACACACACACACACACACACACACACACACACACACACACACACACACACACACACACACCATACTTCTTGACAGTCCAGATTTTTGCAGAATGTCCAGATTTTTGTCTCATATTTTTGGTCTGTTCCTCATAAAATTCATGATTTTCTGGCAAGTCATTGAGGACTGTAATCTAAAGATGTTTTGAGTTTCAAACTTCATATCCTTTATAAAATGCACGATAATACAAGCCATTTTATTCTAGCAACTTTCTAAGTCTATAACAGCAATACTTAAAATTTGAACCTATATTTGGGCCTTTGCTCTCCTCTCCCCATTATTTTTGACTTTGTCTAGAATTCTTGTGCTAAGAGGTATCACAGAGACACCCACACCCCCCGCCCTGCATGTATGTGTAATCATCATCATCATCTTCTTTCGGCTGTTCCCATTAGGGGTCGCCACAGCGGATCATCTGTTTCCATTTCTTCCTGTCCTCTGGATCTTGCTCTGTCACACCAACCACCTGCATGTCCTCTCTCACCACATCCATAAACCTTATCTTAGGCCTTCCTCTTTTCCTCTTACCTGGCAGCTCCATTCTTAACATCCTTTTCCCAATATACCCAGCATCCCTCCTCAGCACATGTCCAAACCAATGCACTCTCGCCTCTCTTGCTTTGTCTCCAAACTGTCCAACCTAAGCTGACCCTCTAATATACTGATTCCTAATCCTGTCCATCCTAGTCACACCCAGAGCAAATCTTAACATCTTTAACTTTGCCACATCCAGCTCTGACTCCTGCCTTTTCGTCAATGTCACGGTCTCCAACCCATATAACATAGCTGGTCTCACTACCCTCTTGTAGACCTTCCCTTTCACTCTTACTGGTACCCGTCTGTCACAAATCACTCCTGACACTCTTCTCCACCCATTCCACCCTGCCTGTACTCTCTTCTTCACCTCTCTTCCACACTCACCATTACTATGAACTGTTGATCCCAAGTACTTAAACTCATCCACCTTTACCAACTCTGCTCCCTGCATCCTCACCATTCCTCTACCCTCCCTCACATTTACACACATATATTCTGTTTTAGCCCTGCTGACCTTCATTCCTCTCCTCTCTAAAGCATATTTCCACCTCTCCTCAACCTGGTCCCTACTCTCACTACATATCACAATGTCATCTGCAAACATCATAGTCCATGGGGCCTCCTGTCTGATCTCATCTGTCAACCTGTCCATCACCACTGCAAATAAGAAAGGGCTCAGAGCTGATCCTTGATGTAATCCTACCTCCACCTTAAATGTATCTGTCACTCCCACTGCAGTCCTCACCAATGTCACACTACCCATGTACATATCCTGTACCACTCTTACATACTTCTCTGCCACTCCCGACTTCCTCATACAATACCACAACTCCTCTCTAGGCACCCTGTCATATGCTTTCTCTAAGTCCACAAAGACACAATGCAACTCCTTCTGACCTTCTCTGTATTTCTCCAACAACACTCTCAGAGCAAATATTGCATCTGTAGTGCTCTTTCCTGGCATGAAACCATACCGCTGATCACTAATCATCACCTCCCTTCTTAACCTAGCTTCTACTAATGTTTCCCATAACTTCAAGCTGTGACTGATCAATTTTATCCCTCTGTAGTTACTGCAGCTCTGCACATCACCCTTATTCTTAAAGTTAGGTACCAAAACACTTTTTCTCCACTCCTCAGGCATCCTCTGACTTTCCAAAATTTCATTAAACAATCTGGTTAAAAATTCCACTGCCATTTCACCTAAGCACCTCCATGCTTCCACTGTTATGTCATCTGGGCCAATAGCCTTTCCATTCTTCATCCTCTGCATAGCTGTCCTTACGTCCTCCTTGCTAATCTGTTTCACGTCCTGATTCACTATCCACACATCATCCAGCCTTCTTTCTCTCTCATTCTCTTCATTCATCAGCCCTTCAAAGTACTCTTTCCATCTACTCAACACACTCTCCTCACTTGTGAGTACGTTTCCCTCACTATCCTTTATCACCCTTACCTGCTGCACATCTTTCCCAGCTCTGTCCCTGTGTCTAGCCAATCGGTACAGGTCCTTTTCTCCCTCTTTAATGTCCAATCTCTCATACAACTCTCCATATGCCTTATCCTTAGCCTTCACCACCTCTCTCTTTGCCATGCGTCTCATCTCCTTATACTCATGTCTACTTTCTTCATCTCTTTGACAATCCCACTTCTTCTTCACCAGCCTGTTTCTCTGTATACTCTCCTGTACTTCCTTATTCCACCACCTGGTCTTCTTGTCCTCCTTCCTCTGTCCAGATGTCACACCAAGCACCTTTTTAGCAGTCTCCCTTACTAGCTCTGCTGTAGTTACCCAGCTATTCGGTAACTCTTCACTGCCTCCCTGTGCCTGTCTTAACTCTTCCCTGAACTCCACCTCACAATCACCCTTTATTAAATTCCACCATTTAATCCTTGGCACTGCTTTCACACTCCACCTCCTCTTCTTGATCACCAACATCATCCTGCAGACCACCATTCTATGCTGCTTAACTACACTTTCCCCTGTCACCACTTCTCCAATCTCCTTCAGACTGGCCCTCCTACATAGGATATAATCCACCTGTGTGCATCTTCCTCCACTCTTGTACATCACCCTATGCTCCTCCCTCTTCTTAAAATACGTATTCACCACAGCCATGTCCATCCTTTTTGCAAAATCCACAATCATCTGACCTTCTGCATTCCTCTCCTTAACACCATACCTACCCATCACTTCCTCATCCCCTCTGTTCACTTCACCAACATGCTCATTGAGGTCTGCTCCAATGACTAGTCTCTTATCCTTGGGTATACTCACCACCACTTCATCCAACTCACTCCAAAATTTTTCTTTCTCATCCATCGCACACCCAAGTTGTGGAGCATATGCACTAACAACATTCATCATCACACCATCAGTTTCAAGCTTCATAAACATCACTCTATCAGACACTCTCTTCACCTCCAAAACACTCTTGGCATACTGTTCCATTAGGATAACCCCTACCCCATTTCTCCTGCCATCCACACCATGATAAAACAATTTGAACCCACCTCCTATACACCTGGCCTTACTTCCGTTCCATCTGGTCTCTTGCACGCACAATATATCAGCCTTCCTTCTCTCCATCATATCAGTTAGCTCTCTCCCTATACCTATACCAGCCATACTGCCAACATTCAAAGTTCCTACCCTCACTACTACACTCCTAACCTTCCTCCTCTCTTCCTGCCTTCGGGCATGCCTTCCCCCCTCCTCTTCTCCTTCGGCCAACAGTAGCCCAATGTCCACCAGTACCAGTACTGGTGGTGGTCGTTGCTAACCCAGGCCTCGACCGAGCCGGTATTTGTGTATGTAATTTAAACTAGCAGTTCTGTTTATATGAGAGATAAAGTGTTTGTGTGTGTGTGTGTGTGTGTGTGTGTGTGTGTGTGTGTGTGTGTGTGTGTGTGTGTGTGTGTGTGCGTGTTGCTGTATGAGAGAGAATAGGTGTGTGTATGTGTGTGTTGCTTTGTGAGAGTAGAGAGAAGGTATGTGTGTTTTTTTTTGTGTGTGTGTGTGAGTGTGTGTGTGTGTGTGTGTGTGTGTGTGTGTGTGTGTGTGTGTGTGTGTGTGTGTGTGTGTGTGTGTGTGTGTGTGTGTTTAATATACCTCTCAACTGTCCACATTTAGCCCCATAGTTATGTTCTGTTTCTCATAAAATTTGTGGCAATGCACAGAGAATTGAAGTCACTAAATAATGACGTACGAGTTTCAGACTTCATATCCTTCACAAAAATGCATGCTAACACAAATCCTGTTATTCTTGCAACTTTCTAAGTTAAAAAGAGCAATATTTAAAATCTGTCCCTATTTTTGGGTCATTGTGCCTCTATTATTTTAGGCTTTGTCCAGATCTTGCATTAGGAGGTTTAGAGGTATGCATGCCTCTAAACTGTTCAGATTTTTGCCTCATATATTTGGCCTATTCCTCATAAAAGTTGTGGTTTTCTGGCAAATCACTAAAGATTGAAGTAACTAAATAATGCCATACATTTTAATTTCAGACTTCATTTTCTTCCAGAAAATGCATGGCAAGACAAATCCTGTTATTCTAGCAACTGTCTAAGTGTATAAGAGCAATGTTTAAAATCTATCCCTATTTTTGGGCCTCTGTCCCCATTATTGTAGGCTTTGTCCAGATTTCTTTTGCCTAAGAGGTTGAGAGGTCTAGAGGTATGGTATGTAATGCCTTAGCTGGGGGGGCAGGTTAGTCAATTAACTTGATCAAGCTTGACCCTATAACTTGGTTACAGGAGAGCCTGAATCCTCTACACCAACTACAAGACTGCTGAAGGAATTGTGAGCTTCAGTGGAGACAAGAGCCTGAATCCTCTACACCAAGTGTCACAAAAGGAAATTTATTTATTTATTTATTTTACATTTGTTGACCGGGATAGTCTAACTGGATTTATGTCCATTTTCAGTAGAGTCCTGGGGATATAAGCTCCAAGAGATTACTAGACTACTAACATACAGGTACTAGTTGTTATACAGTTAAATACTACAAATTGCAAACAGTTCAGGAATCTTCAAAGTTTATACAAAAAACATGTTACAAGCATTAGATAAGATATTTTAGACTTTATGTACAAGCCTTCATTAGTAACTAGAAATTAATTGTTAAACAAATGCATACTTCAAGTTTCAACAGTTCAGTAATGCTCACAGTTTAAACAATACTTGTTGCCTGCCTTAGATAGGATGCTTTAGAATTATATGCAGAAGAATTTAACTAGAGATAATTTAAAATACCTATTAGGATAAGATATGTTTTTGACAAGGATAGGCCTTGATCTAAAAAGACACAGATAGAGCAGGAATTAGGTCTTAAGAGAGGGTATTTGGGAAATATTATCAGCCTAGCTATCTAGAATTTTGTAAATAATTATATGTAACAATTATATGTAATTTGTGACTATTCATATGATTTATATGGAAGTGTGACAGAGGGAGTTACAGCCAGCACACCTTTCTGGAATTTTATAGGTGGTTATGTGTCATTTGTGAATATCGACATGATTTATGTGCTTGTGTCGCAAATGTATTAGAACTGTGTGTCATGTGGGATGGTTTGTGCAGACATGTGCTGAGGAGATATGTTGTAGTGTGCTCAGCTTGGGGGTATGTCCATGGTGTGCCCTGCTGGAGGAGAATAGGAGTGTATATGGGCTATTGCGACTGTGTGAATGCATATATTTTGGTGGTGGGAACTGGCACATAGAGGGTTGACTTGCAAGGCTTCAGAAGAATAGTTGAAATTAGGTTATTTTATGACTGTGCAATGAACAATGGTTTCAGTGCAGCAGGAGACATAATGTCTAGAATTAGAAGTTTTTTGTATTGGCTTTAAATGTGGAGGAATGTAAATTATTTTACGTCTTTCACCATTTGCCTTAGATCTAAGAGAAGTCCTTGTTTATGTATTTTCACAGAGAGATGCTAAATGCTATCAGCTGCAGTGGGGGTTTTCACCTGGGATAGTCAGATGACAAGAGGTGTCATGCTCAAGTATCCCAGCAGCAATGTTTGAGATGTTGATTTGGGAACTCTCTGAGAGAGAGAGACTAGGTATTTTGTATTTTGTCTTTGACCTGACAGCATCAGCTGGAAGACCCACTCACCACATCTGTCTTGCCTAGCTCTGTAAGTAAGGTAACTAGGGTAAAGTGATTTCTCTTAGATACAGACAGGGATATAGTGAAGTATAACTAAGATTTTTTCTTTTCTTATTTGAGACTGTCCTGCAATGTTGTTTCAAGTATTTCCTATGATTTTGAACTCTGATGCAACTGTGATTATTTACTGAGTATTTTCTTGTTCTTTTATTATTTATTATTAAATATATGTAAACCTCTCATTGTAGCTGATATTTGTGAGACATGTTTAAGCTCTGAGAGTATTTGCATATTTATTTGGTGACACTATGTGGGCCAGTCCGAATAGCCTTGTTAAGGGCCTTAAAGCAGCTAATAAAGAGTTGGCTGGTGGCAGTAATCACTACCTTATAGTCTGGGCAAAAGGGGGCATAGCTAGTAAACCTATGCCAGCCTCTCCCAGGTGTGTGTGTGTGTGTGTGTGTGTGTGTGTGTGTGTGTGTGTGTGTGTGTGTGTGTGTGTGTGTGTGTGTGTGTGTGCGCGCGCGCGCGCATGCGTGTGTGTGTGTGTGTGTGTGTGTGTGTGTGTGTGTGTGTGTGTGTAAATTAAATCTCAAAGAGTGTGTGTGTCAGCTACTTGGGCAGGGACATGAAGCACTGGTTGGGCAAAGAGGGTACTGGATGTCTTGGCTTGGCCACTCAGCTGAGATCTCAACTCTATAGCTGTGCCAGTGGGGAGTCTTATAGGGGATCTGGAGAAAGAGGGAGAAACCATCCCCAGACTGACTATGGTCTCTGTATACTCTTAAGGGAAATTGCACTTTACTGTGTGTGTATACTTGTCATCCTCCCAGTGTGTATATCCCCCCACTGTTGCCAGTGGTGAGGATTGAGGCTTCTTGATTACTGGGCCAATGGTGGGGCGTCACATATTAATTGGTTGGCAGTAGTGGGATATCCATATATTAGGATTCAGTGGTGTGGATATTGAGCTCCTGTAGCCTGTAAACAGTGGTCACTAAGGAAGGTGTTTGCACTCTCAATCAGCCACACAGTGAACATTCAGAGGTTCATATCACAATAGTTTTATTTTTTGTTAGCTTAGTTAGTCGGGGAGAGCAAGCAAGGATGTCAGCAGAGGAGTATTTCAAGCTGGCAAGGAGTCAGTTGGCTGAGATGTGCCAAGCCAAAGGACTGATGCATGCTAACCTGACTAAAGTAGAAAGGAGCGCAGCCTTGGGCACAGCTGCATCACAGACCAGCAACCAGGAGGACAATCAGGCAGGCCTTGGGGAGGTACAACTCTCCGAAAATGGACAGTTCAACCTTTCCATAGATGATGTAAAAATCCATCTGGAGTTAAAGAGACTTGAACTGGAAGCCAAATGTTTGGAACTGGAATCAGCACAAAGACTGCGGCAGGAGAAACAAATGTAATTAGAAGCAGCAGAGAGAACTGAGATGTCTGGAAGCTGAAGAGAATGAAAAGGTGATGCTGACTCTTCGCCAGGGTCATGGAGGTAATGGGGAAGGGAGTAACCGAACCCCAGAAGCAACAAAGGTCAGTACATTTTTTCTACAATTTACGGAGGGGGATAACTGTTATAATTTCATTCATATGTTTGAAAGGGTATGCAAACAGTATAATGTTGACCAATGGCTCTGGGTACGGTTCCTGACCCCCTTACTCCATGGCAAAGTTGTAACTGCTGTTTCTAAATTGACTGATACTGATTGCATACATTATAATAGTTTAAAAAGTTGTCTGTTAGAGTGTTTTAAGTTAACACCTGAAGCTTATAGAAAAAAGTTTTGTGAGCATAGATGCAAGGCAGATGAAAGTGTGTGTGTGTGAATATACTGCTGAGTTAAGCACTTATTTTCATAGGTGGGTAAGTGGGTGTCAGGTCACCACTTTTGAAGGGCTGGCAAGCCTTTTGGTGAAGGAGCAATTCCTTAGGACTTTGCCTGAGAACAAGAGAGTCTGGTTGGCAGATAGGGAATGCAGGACCGCAGATGAGTTGGGGAAAAAGTGAGGCCTATACATGGCAAGCAAGGCATCACTGCACAGTCAAGGGATACCCAGTGCTGCTTATGTGTCTAAGGAAATCCATGGTGGGCAGCCTAGACTGCCCCAGCAGAATCCACCAGTAGCAGGGGAAGTCACTAGTCCAGGTAGATATCCAGGATCATGGGTTAAATCTTTTAAATGCAACCAGTAGGGCCATGTAGCATATAGATGTCCACAGAGGCAAGGCAGGGAACAAAAGGTGGGAGAGCCAGTAAGTGGGAATGACAGAATGCCAGCAGTAAGTTGTCTGGCGACAACAAGGGTACCAAAGTACCACAAGAGGTTATATCCTATCTTAGTAAATGGGAAACAACCCATTGCTAAGAGAGACACAGCCTCTGACCTATTCATTGTGAAGCCTGCAATGGTTAAAGAGGAGCACTACTTGCTTGGGCAGTCAACTCCAGTCAGAGTTTTAGGAAGGACCCCATTCCAAATACCTTTGGCTATGGTTCACCTTGGCTGGGACGGTAGAAAAGGAAGCAAGCAAGTAGCTGTGCTTGAAGATATCCTTGTAGATGTCCTGATAGGGAATGCTTTTGATAATGCAGTACCTTTTGCGCATGCAGTGACACACAATCAGGCTTGGAGACAAGCATGTGGGTCTGGCAGCCTGGGGATGACCCAGAGAGACTGCAGGCTTGAAGCCAGGATGGTGTGGTGGTTACTTCAGGGAGGGAGCATCCCTGTAGCAGTGAGACTGGAGGTGAGCCATAGCTGCTTGTGGGTAGTGATGTTCCCTTGGAAAGAGTGACTGCAAGGGCAGAGGTGAGTAGTAGTACCCAGGTTGACAGTAAGGTACCGCTGTCAGAGGATACCAGACTTCCTGTGGAAGGGGAGCTGAGAAGGGTTACCAAGACACAGTTGGGACAGGCTCAGCTCTCAGACCCTACTTTACAAGGCCTGAGGGAGCTAGCCAGTGAGGCACTTGATTCTCTAGGGAAAGGAGAATCTGTATACTGGGACAAGGGGTTACTGCATAGAGAGTGGACCCACGAGGGAGGGCTAGAGGCTGAGAGAATACAGCAGCTGGTACTGCCCAGAACCTACCATCTGGCACTTCAAGCCATAGCCCATGAAATTCCCTTTGCAGGTGATATGGACATAAAGCATTCAAAGAGACGTATTATGCAGAACTTTTATTGGCCTGGGATTTCTAGAGATGTAACAGGGTACCGCAGGACCTGTGAGCAGTGCCAAAAAGTAGACAAGGCAGGGGAAAAGGTCAAAGTTCCTTTGATGCCTTTGTCTGTGACTGAGGAGCCATTTCAGAACGTAGCTATGATATTGTGGGGCCTCTGAGTACTCCAATTTCCACAGGGAAGAAGTATATCCTAGTGGTAGTAGATTATGCTACCAGACATCCTCTGAGGCAGTGGCATTGCCCTCCATTGAGACAAAAAAGGTGACAAATGGTTTGTTAAAGATTTTCAGCAGGGTAGGTTTCCTAAAAGAAATACTGACTGACAGAGTTGCCAATTTCACGTCAGACCTGCTGGCTTGACTGTGGGAGTGCTGTGGGGTGAAGCACCTAAAGACCATTCCCTATCATTCCCAGACTAATAGTCTGGTGGAAAGGTTAAACTCTACACTAAATACCATGCTGCAGACACTTGCAGACCAGTTAAAGAGGGAGTGGGACAAATATTTGCCCCATCTGTTGTTTGCTTACAGAGAGGTGCCCCAGGAATCCACAGGTTTTTCACCCTTTGAGTTGCTCTAAGGGCATAGGGTGAGAGGACCTCTAGATTTGATTCAAGATGAGTGGGAGGATGAGTGTGAATTCCACAAGGTATCTAATTGTGGCATGTGTCCTAAACCTCAGGACAAGGCTCAGGGAACTCATGGGCTTGGCCCAGAAAACCTGGCAGAAGCCCAACAGCAGAAAAAGATCTGGTATGACAGGAATGTTCGAGCCCGAGAGTATGCTGTAGGGCAGCAGGTAATGGTTCTCATTCCATTCAGACACAAGCAAGCAGGACCCTTCAAAGTGGTAATGAAGGTCAGTGAGGTTAACTACATGGTAGAACTGTTAGGCAGGAGGCAGGGGCACAAACTGTACCATGTTAACATGATGAAACCTTACCATGCTAGAGAGGCTCTGCTGCTAAGTATTTCCAGTACAAGGCAGGAGAAGTCTGAGGGGGACCTATGGCTACTGGAAGCCAGCCAGCCAAATCCCAAATTACTATGGTGGAGCCTAGGGCTCCAGGCATATGATAGGACAGTGCAGTACTGTACTGGGGTCAGCAATGCCAAGGCAGCTGGAATCTCAAGACAAGGTATGAGGTAGTGTATTCCCAGATAGGCTCACCCTCTCAAGCAATGTTTCTCAAGGGTCAATTAAAAAACTAGCTTGAGTTTTCGGGAGGGGAGAAATGTCACAAAAGGAATTATTGCCAACCTAGCTATCTGGAATTTTGTAAATAATTATGTGTCATTTGTTAATATTAACATGATTTATATAGAAGCGTGACATAGTGCGATACTGCCAGCACAACTGTCTGGAATTTTGTAGGTGGTTATGTGTCATTTATGAATATCGACATGATTCATGTGCTTGTGTTGCAAATGTATTGGAACTGTGTGCCATGTGGGATGGTTTGTACAGACGTGTGCCGAGGAGATATGTTGTGAAATGCTCAGCTTGGGGGTGTGTCCATGGTGTACCCTGCTGGAGGAGAACAGGGGTGCATATGGGCTATTGTAACTGTGTGAATGTGTATATTTTGGCAGTGGGAACTGGCACATAGAGAGTTGACTTGCAAGGCTTCAGAAGAATAGTTGAAATTAGGTTATTTTATGGCTGCGCCATGAAAGATGGTTTCAGTTCATCAAGAGACATAATGTCTAGAACTAGACATTTTTTGTATTGCCTTTAAATGTGGAGGAATGTAAATTACTTTACAACTTCCACCATTTTTCTTAGATGTAAGAGAAGTCCTTGTTTGGGTACCTTCACAGAGAGAGGCTAAATGCTACCATCTGCAGTGGGGGTTTTCACCTGGGATAGTCGGATGACAAGAGGTGATGTCATGCTACAGGTATCCCAGCAGCAACGTTTGAGATTTTGATTTGGTATCTCTCTGAGAGAGAGACTAGGCATTTTGTATTTTGTCTTTGACCTGACAGCATCAGCTGGAAGATGCACTCTCCACATCTGTCTTGCCTGGCTCTGTAAGTTAACTAGAGTACAGTAATTTCTCTTAGATACAGACAGGAATATAATGAAGTATAGCTTAAATGTTTTCTTTATTTATTTGAGACTGTCCTGCAATGTTGTTTTAAGTATTTCCTGTGATTTTAAACTCTGATGTAACTGTGATTATTTACTGAGTATTTTTTTTTATTTTATTATTTATTATTAAATATATGTAAACCTTTCATTGTGGCTGATATTTGTGAGATTGGCACCCTTTGTTAAGGGCCTTAAAGTAGCCGTTAAAGAGCTGGCTGGTGGCAGTAATAACTATCTTATAGTCTGGGCAGAAGGGGGCATAGCCTCTCCCAGGTATGTGTGTGTATAAATCAAACTTCAAAGTGTGTGTGGTGTCAGCTACTTGGACAGGGACACGAAGCACTGGTTGGGCAGAGAGGGTGCTGGAGGTTTTGGCTTGGCCTCTCAGCTGAGATCTCAGCTCTATAGCTGTGCCAGTGGGGAGTTTTATAGCGGATCTGGAGAAAGAGGGAGAAACCAGCCCCAGACTGACTGTGGTCTCTGTGTGCTCTTAAGTGAAATTGCACATTACTGTGTGTGTACTTTTCATCCTCCCTGTGTGTACGTCCCCCCACTATTGCCAGTGGTGAGGACTGAGACTCCTTGATTACTGGGCCAGTGGTGGGGCATCCCACCAACAGCCAGAATGCTGACGGAATTGTGAGTTTGAGTTTCAGTACATTTAAAGGGAATTATGAGTTTCAGTATATTTTCATGGAATTGTGAGTTTCAAGGGAAGAGAAGTTTACAGTTGCTCATGCTAGGTCTGTTTTCAATGTGCAACTAACTGTTTTGTTTAGCAAATGGCAGTTACTGCTTGTGTTGTAGAATTTGAAAGCAGTGTTAGTAGCATAATTGCCTTTGGTGCAGAATGCTGTGGATTCTACATGGTGCGCTGTTGTTGCAGTGCCCTTTTGATTGCTGATTATTTGGTGCATTTTAAGGAGGGATAGGGGTTCTGCACTCCTGAGTGTGTCTTCCTTTGTATGAGACACCTAGTAACTATGAACCTGTCAGTTTGTCAGTCATTCACTATTGCAATATTACCAGCTTACCATTTTTTTTTTAGTGTTACATAGGCAATTAATTCTTCAAGGGCAGCGGGCACTGAATTTGTAGATGAAACACTGAAATGTAAAGTTGTTTGCCAATAGCAACCTCTTCATTAGATACATATCTCTTTAATGTGCAGTTATTCAGATGACTTTTATTTTTGCAGAGACTGTGCTTATTGACTGATATTGGCAGATTGTAATGACAGTTGTCTGAATGGCCTTTTTTGATTGAAATTTTCTGAAATGGGAAGTTTTGTCATTATTGGTTCATACATTTTGCTTCATTGCTTACTGGAAGAATATTCAAAACTGGAAATTTAAAACACATTCTAACAAGTGGTGCTGTATAATGCAAGGAATATAATTTAATACAATCAGGAAGGTGAATCAAAGAACACATACATTTATGCATGGCCCTAAAAATGTGTGCAAGGAGTCTATGGCTTGAAAATGGCCCAAGGGTAAACTTGCTCCTCGAATGCACAGATTCATTTTCTTTGAATGTGGGTTTTAATGCCATTTCAATGAATGTGAGTTTCAAGGGCAGAGAAGTTTACTGCTCATGCTAAGTCTGTTTTCATTGTGAGACTGTATTGTTTGTTTAGCAAATGGATATTAGTATTTAGTTATTTTAGTTTAATATCTGTAATCATTGTAGAAGTAAATAAGAAAGCAGTATGCACACTGACACATTTGAACAAGGTTTATGGTAACTGGAGAGACATACCCAAGTAGTGGAACACTGAAATATCTGGAGAAGGAGCTACTGGGGCGGGGGGGGGGGGCACAGGAGGGGCTGCTCTGGGGGGGCCTGATTTATTACCCTGCCTAGGGCCCCATTTGACCTTGATCCGGCTCTGACCATCTTTACAGTAATATTGCTTCAGCTATCAATGACTGCCAAAGCATATGTTTGATATCATAAAAATGGAACACTTTTTGTTGTAAACAGTGCCTGCTGTTTCCCTTGGAGAATTTATGATGGGGCTGGAGGGCAAGGCATTTTATAAGCATTATTATATTTGCACAGACCAAGGTTATCCCTAGTTACCTACAGGCTGGTCTAGCTGTTGCTATATAGGCCGTGTTATACCACCTATATGACATACAGTGTTTTTACCTGAAAGAAAAATTCATAATGCTCATCTCAAGAGAGACATTCTAAATCCATATGGAAAAATAGAGGCCTCCTGTGTTTTCCATAATAATGTAATTTGATGAATGGATGGGTAACAGAAAGTTCATACCGGGGATCACACCAACAGCACTACTAGATTGGGACCAAGGGTACTAGCTGCTAGTACAAGGGTCTAGGGAACTACTAAAGAGGCGGTGAATACCGCACAACATGGCTGGGCTAATATATGCCTTCGGGCAGATAGCCCAGTACCAACCTATGAACCTATGAACCTATGTTCAAAAGACACTGCTTTTAAATGACTTGCTCACATGGATCTTGGTGATGGGGCAATTTCTGGAGCAGGAATTATTCCTGCCTATGGAGCAATTATATCTATATGAGAGCTGAGAAAACTGTCTAAGCTTTTAGAAATTGTAAGTAACTCCACCTTTGAGTCCATTAATTTGACTACTTAAGAGATGACTGTCATGTGCAGTGTGGTGCTATAGATCTGAATGGCACTTGATTTCACCCTTGCTTTTGAAGAGGGTACATGTGCTCTTATCAGAATAGATGTACTGCTCATTTATTCCTGATAATACTGCTGCAATTTATAGTCACCTAGAAATATTTCAGAAAGTTGCTGAACTTTCACGTGCTAAAAAAGCTGATAGTTCCCAGTAACTACTATGGATGTCACAAACTCGCTGGAACCACGAAATGATGTATAAACTGTTTAATAAATTAGGTTTAGCGCTTTCATCTAGAAAACTAGACTTCATCAGAACATCAAGCAAGTAAAAAAATCCATTTAAATACATTCTTAGTACCAATAACAATCACGTATTCAGTCACAACCCACTTTCTAATGTCATCACTTCCTCTTCAAACGTAATACAACATTAAAATATGTTAATACAATAAAATGAAAATCCCTCCTACACATTAAACATATATCCCAACTATCAACCTATATGCAGTAAAACAGCACATATATTTTCCACTACTATATGAAACTAAATTTTATGATTATAAAAAAAAAAAAAAAATTATTTTAAAAAAACGTTTTTTTTTTTAAATTCCAACCTATTCAAACAACCTATATCCTAACTTCTAGGACAGGTTTAATAGATATATTGTCATTGATTCCTGGCTTGACCATAGGATTTAAAGTTATTTGCCATTTCACCTCTCTCTCACTTAACAAAGCCTTCAGGTTTCCACCCCTAGGATTGGGATGTAATACCTCCATTAAGGCAAATCTAAACATTTGACATCCTGGGCTATCACTAATATGTCTATATAGGGCATTGTTGACATCACCCTTTCTAATTGCATAAAAGTGATCGTATATCCTATCCCTCAGGTGTCGACCAGTTTTTCCTATGTAAAATGCAAGACAATTATCACATAAAGCAAAATAAATGACATTCTTAGTTTGACAGTTGCCTTTCATGAAGTATAACCTGTTCTTGTTCTTATTACTAATTTGTACAGTAGGTTCTTCTAAAATGGCAAAACAATAATGACATCTCCCGCATTTGTTGGTTCCTGTCCTATTATGCTGATTGTATGAATTTCGTGTATATAACTTATTTTTCAAATTCTGTCCTATCTTATTAACAAACTTAGGTTGTTTCCCTACCTGCTCGTAAATCATAGAATTACTTTTTAAAATGCTCCAATTCTGCAAAATAATATTTTTAACTTCAGAAATGTTGGTATTATAAGGTAAAATGCAAGCCCTGTTGAATTCTTCAACAGTTTTGACTTGATCCGTTGATACTTCACTGTTTGTCTCCAGACCCAACAAGGGTTTGTATTTTTTACTCCATTCACTTGTGACGTATGTCACCACATCATCCACCACCTCAATGGGGTATCCTCTATCTTTAAACATGGAACCTATGTATTCCAACTGCCTTACCATATCCGTATAGTCAGAAGTCATCCGGGCCACCCTAATGCATTGTCCTTTTACTATATTTTTCTTCAAGTAATATGGATGACAACTATTGTATTGTAAATAAGAATTACTGAAGGTCTCCTTTCTGAAAATCTGAGATTTGAACCCATGGGAAGTATGAGTAATGAGAGTATCTAAATAAGAGAGCTCCTTTGCACTGGTGTGATATGTGAATTCGGGAAATGTGCTGGTGGTGTGCAAATAATCGACAAAACCCTGCACTCCTTCAGCATTCCCATCCCAAATAATAAAAACATCATCCAAAAATAAAAAATAACATTGGATATGTTGCATCCATACACTGTTAAATATACATTCATCCTCCCAATCTAATAAAACTAGATTGGCATATATAGGTGCACTGGCTGCACCCATCGCGACTCCTTTATTCTGTTTATAATACTCCCCTTCAAAGTATATGAAATTGTAGTCAAGTACAGTGCTCATAAATTCGCTAATGAGTTTAATTTTCTCCCAATCTAACTGGGTGTACTTTCGTATACAATTCACAACCTATCCATACCTTCCTCCCTGGGGATACAGGAAACAACATATCCAATGTTATTTTCGATTTTTGGATGATGTTTTTATTATTTGGGATGGGAATGCTGAAGGAGTGCAGGGTTTTGTCGATTATTTGCACACCATCAGCACATTTCTTCGATTTACATACCACACCAGTGCAAAGAAGCTCTCTTATTTAGATACTCTCATTACTCATACTTCCCATGGGTTCAAATCTCAGATTTTCAGAAAGGAGATCTTCAGTAATTCTTATTTACAATACAATAGTTGTCATCCATATTACTTGAAGAAAAATATAGTAAAAGGACAGTGCATTAGGGCGGCCCGGATGACTTCTGACTATACGGATATGGTAAGGCAGATGGAATACATAGGTTCCATGTTTAAAGATAGAGGATACCCCAGTGAGGTGGTGGATGATGTGTTGACATACGTCACAAGTGAATGGGGTAAAAAATACAAACCCTTGTTGGGTCTGGAAACAAACAGTGAAGTATCAACGGATCAAGTCAAAACTGTTGAAGAATTCAACAGGGCTTGCATTTTACCTTATAATACCAACATTTCTGAAGTTAAAAATATTATTTTGCAGAATTGGAGCATTTTAAAAAGTGATTCTATGATTTACGAGCAGGTAGGGAAACAACCTAAGTTTGTTAATAAGATAGGACAGAATTTGAAAAATAAGTTATATACACAAAATTCATACAATCAGCATAATAGGACGGGAACCAACAAATGCGGGAGATGTCATTATTGTTTTGCCATTTTAGAAGAACCTACTGTACAAGTTAGTAATAAGAACAAGAACAGGTTATACTTCATGAAAGGCAACTGTCAAACTAAGAATGTCATTTATTTTGCTTTATGTGATAATTGTCCTGCATTTTACGTAGGAAAAACTGGTCAACACCTGAGGGATAGGATATACGATCACTTTTATGCAATTAGAAAGGGTGATGTCAACAATGCCCTATATAGACATATTAGGGATAGCCCAATATGTCAAATGTTTAGATTTGCCTTACTGGAGGTATTACATCCCAATCCTAGGGGTGGAAACCTGAAGGCTTTGTTAAGTGAGAGAGAGGTGAAATGGCAAATAACTTTAAATGCTAAGGTCAAGCCAAGAATCAATGACAATATATCTATTAAACCTGTCCTAGAAGTTAGGATATAGGTTGTTTGAATAGGTTGGAATTTTTAAAAAAGAACGTTTTTTTTAAATAAATTTTTTTTTTTTTTTATAATCATAAAATTTAGTTTCATATAGTAGTGGAAAATATATGTGCTGTTTTTACTGCATATAGGTTCATAGTTAGGATATATGTTTAATGTGTAGGAGGGATTTTCATTTTATTGTATTAACATATTTTAATTTTGCATTACGTTTGAAGAGGAAGTGATGACATTAGAAAGTGGATTGTGACTGAATACGTGATTGTTATTGGTACTAAGAATGTATTTAAATGGATTTTTTTACTTGCTTGATGTTCTGATGAAGTCTAGTTTTCTAGATGAAAGCGCTAAACCTAATTTATTAAACAGTTTATACATCATTTCGTGGTTCCAGCGAGTTTGTGACATCCATAGTAGTTATTGGTTGTTTTTGGATTGTTGTCGCTACTTGGACCTTTTTTGTTGATAGTTCCCAGTGTCGGGAACAGAAAGAAATTGCATGCAATGAATGTCTGACACAAGCTCATCTGAAAACCTGTAGTCATTGTCCAGTCATAAAAGAAATACATGATTTGAGTGATGCTTTACAGCATCATATGGGTGAATGTGAAGGGTGAGGCCTACAGAAAAGGAGAAACGTTAGAGTATGTACTTCATTTTAATATGCTTTCATTACAAGGTGGATTCCTGAGTGTTCTTTCATATGTATCTGATGATTTACTCTGCCAAAATGAAAAATACTAGCATGACAAAAATGTAGAAAGTTCTGATATTTGTCATATTGATCACTGCTGCAGTAGCCTTAGTTATATGGGTTATATCCTGCCAAGGATGTAACAGATAGCTTCCAAAGCTTCAGGTCACCCTCCATTCACCCAAACTGTCAAGCACCTCAAGCAGAGCTGACTAAAAAACAAGTCTGCGCTCAAAGCTCTTCAGTGCTTTCCTGTTGCTGACAATTGCACTCTTTTGAGGCTTGCAAGGATCGACAGTCAGCTTGTACTTTCTTTAGCTGGGCAGATACATTCTCTCTGGGGAAAAAAAACTTCCATTTTCTTATTTTTTTACTGATGTCTTATTACTTTCCTCTTCAGAAAAGTTATTTTAACGCTAGGAGTCTTGTGTTTTAATGCATTAGCATGAGACTGTAATGTACTTTTAAATGGGGCACTCATTTTTGTCAGTTTAAAAGTAGTGTTAACTAACTGATAAAATATTTTCTGGGGAGAAATTGTGTTTATTTTTCCACTGTGGTCTTGCTATCATGTTTAAAAGTACATTTTACTATTTTTTTTTCTGCCAAAAAAGTAACTTTTGTGTATGGTAGTTTAACTGCCATTTATTGCTTGTTTTTCCCAGGATAGAGGCATCATTTTTGGCTTGACCATGGAACAGATTTCAGTCCCACAGTCGGTCCTTCTTCCAGACACAAAGAGAAAAAGTTAATAGAGCAGCCTTTGCCATCACAGCAGGCTAACAATTTACCTCAGCTGCAGGTGGGTGGCTCTGCTGTGGCCATTTGTTGCACATCAGACCACTCATCTTTTACCCCAAATTCGTTTTGTGTAGCACCTACAGTCACTATGGACTGTGGGTTAGACAAGTCCTCTGCAGCTGTTAAGGTCCCTTCAGTGGGCAAGAGAGAGCCACTCTTGTTGGTCCTGGGAGAGAGAACAGGGAAGGTTTCCCTGTTGTGTCAGAATGCTGTGACAATTCCTGGAGAAACATCGGCTGCCATTAGTAAAATTGTTCGCCCAATTTTTCCTGTCAAAAAGAAACAGAAAAACCAAGCATTTATCGATTCTTCCTCAAATTTCTTTGGATAGGAGTAGTTTACTGAGACTGGCTCAGGATTTGATTCAGGTTATTGATCCTAATTCTAGAGTAGTTTCTGGTAAAAGAAAGAGGGATGTCATCTTTCCTAAAGAGATTCAAGATTCTGAATCTGAACTGGAAGATGCAGGGACAGATTCAGGGTTTTTGTCTCAGATTTCTGATTCAGCCTTAGAGGAAAGCTCACTTTCTGATTCCCCTGTGGGGGGGGGGGGTCTCTTTCTCTGAGATTATTGCTAGAAAGTCCCAGTGTTTTTGGTGGGAGAACACTGAGGTTTCTCAATCCCTCAGGAAATAATAAATTGTTACAGAAGGACTTTCCAGAACCTACACCCATTCCTCCTTTCCTGTCTGCTTTGAGGATATGTGTCTTACAGCAATTTTCCTAATAGTCAGCCAGCTGTACCTAAACAGGCAGCTAGGATGTATAAAGTTCCTCAGTCTTTTACATTTTATACACTGTTCCCAAACGTAACCCAGCAGCTATAGTCTTAGTTGACCCTTCTGCTGCTAAGGACTTAGTTAATTCCAATCCAACACTTTCTAATAGGGATGGGAAAATTATTGGTAGATATGGGGAAAAAGTGTATATTTCTACAATTTTGAATTTCAGAATTTTAAATTGTCAAATTCATATGTTAAAGTTTAAATTTATTCTGACATATTGTGAAATTATGAGGAATGTTTTATCTACAGTTTCTTCTTGTGAAGAAAATTCTACTTTAAATAACTTAGTTTCTTCTATTGCACAGGTCACTACTCATTGTTTGCAGTCAGAGTATGACTCTGTCGATACTTCTTCCAGGGCAATGGCCACTGGTACTGTTTAAGGAAGATTGTTTGGCTGCATTCTCAGAACCTTCCAGATTATGTAAGAAGTGAGATTTTAAATTTTTCCTGGGACAGAGATTTGGTGTTTGGCCCCTCGGCTGCAGAGGTGATAAAAAGTATTATGAAAGGGACAAGCTGTTCCAGGGAACCTCTAAGATTTTTCTGTCCTCCTTTTCTAAATTGTCCAAGAGTTTTCTTTCTCCTCATCCAGTCTTAGCAATTAACAGAAATAAACAGTCTGAACAGAATTCAGGAAAGCAAACGTTTAAGAACAAGTGGCAAGGAGGTTCCAAAAAGAAGTCTCAAACCTCCCAAAACCATAGACACTCCAATAGGTTTGAATGACTTTGAAGAGACCTTCTGACCCTCTTTTTAGCAACAGACTGTTTTAGACAAAATGGGTTCTGAAAATCATTCATCAACGTTACTAACAGCAGAGGCAGGACATTTCTCCTTTCTAGGGGGTCATTTATCATCCTGTAGATCAGATTCTTTTGTTTCACCTGTTCTTCATCTCATGCTGGCTCATTGAGTGATAGAATCAGTTCCCCCTTCCCAAGTCCCAAATAAAGAAAGAAAGAAATGCTTGAAGACTAGTTCTGGATCTTTCTTTTTTAAACCTGCTTGTGATCATGACCAAATTCAAAATGATGTCACTTCACAACTTGTTGCTTCTTCTTCCTCTTTTGAGTGTCATGGTAACATTAGACTTAAAAGATGCTTATCATCACATTCTTATGCATCCAGACTTTAGTTGTTTATTAAGATTTTGTGAATCTGGATCACATTATCAGTTCTCTTCTTTAACCTTTAGACTACCCACTGGATGAAGAGTATTCACAAAGTGTCTTTCTCCAGTTATAGCTCATTGCAAGCTATAGGGTATTCATATTGTTCCATATTTAGACGACATGCTTATCTTTGCAGAATCTTTTTCAAAATGTCAGGAATTTCTCTCTTGGATGAGAGATATCATACACAAGCCAGGATTCCAAAAGAACATTCAAAAGTCTTTCTTGACTCCCTCACACAGGATTGTCTTCCTGGGATGTCAACTAGACACCTCAGTTTAAAGAGCTTTTCTTCTACAGGAAAAAGTAGATCTTTATTTAGATCTATTTCTGAGGTTTTCTACTTAGACTTCAGTCACTACGAGGAATACCTCAGGATTTTGGATCTCATTGCATATATGGTTCTCATGATACTCCTGGCATGAGAAAGTTACAGTGATATGTGAAATCTCTTTGGTTCCAACATCAATACCTTTTATTTTTTCATATTTCAGTACTAGGGTTTGCCAGAAGATAAATCACTTGGTAGAGAGAACAGATATCCTTAAATCAAGTTCTCCCCCATCTTCCTCCTTAGTCCAAAGTAGTCAGTCACCACAGATGATTTGGACTTTACTTGGGGAGCAGTTTCAGGAGAGATAAAAGTGCAACTAGTTTGGGAGACCAAGGACAGATGCAAGCACATAAATATCAAGGAGTTGCATGCCCTGATCATGGCACTGAATGCTTTGAACCATTTTGGTCCAAGGACCTCTTCAAGTGGTTACAGATAATACCACAATTATGGGGTGTGTCAACAAGCAAGGGGGAACGAGGTCATACCCCCTTTTCAGTCTAGCCATGTTAGCTTGGGATGTAGCTTCACAGCACAGTCTCACTCTACAGGTATCCTATGTTCTGTCAGAGCAAAATTATGTGGCAGACAAGCTGAGCAGGACCAGGGTACACCCTCAAAATTGCAAACTAGATTGGGGGGTCTTCCATGATTTGATCCTTTGGATAGGGATTTCATGTATGTTATTCCACACTTTCCACTAATATCCATGGAAATTCTGAAGATTCATTAGGAATCCTCCAAGATCATTGTGGAGACTCCCTTCTGGTCAAGGCAACCATGGTTCTCCCTTCTTTTGGAAATGGCCAGGGGCAATTACCACACACTTCCCCACAAAATGGATCCATTCACACAAGAACAGGGGTGTCTGATACACCCCAACATCAATCAACTGCCTGTTTGATAGTGTCTTAATTCCTTTTAGGCACCTGTTTTCTCAGGATGTGCAGCAGGTACTAATGGAGACAAGAAAGTTTGCTACTAGAAAATCATACATTAGCAAATGGAAGAGATTTTATAATTGGTACCAACAACATAACCAGCATCCAGTCAGTGCTAGTTGTGCTCTAGTTTTACAATATTTGTGTGAGTTACTATCTTTTTCCTCTATCATGGTTCATTTATCGGCCGTTTCAGCCTGTCTACCCATGGGTCCTCCTCTTTCAAGCCAGTCGCATGTCAAAACAATCTTTAAAGGGGTTTTGCATAACAGGACTCCAAGTAAACTGGTGGCCCTTCTTTGGAATTTTAATATTGTGTTAGAGAAACTAGCACTTGTTCCATTTGAACCAGCTAATCTGGCTGACTTGAGATTCTTAACATGTAAAACAGTTTTACTGACTGCCCTGATCTCTGCAAGAAGGGCAGCTGAGTTGCAATCTCTCAATGTGAAAAAATCTTCTAAATGAAACTTAAAGGTCATGTTGGTAAATGCTAGGAGTCTTAACATGAAACTGCACTCATTGAAAGTATTTCTCACCCTGGATTAATCTGACATTTGTGCAGTCACTGAAACCTGGTTCAAAGTTGTAGAAAGCACCCCAGCCTTACCTAGTTACTCATCCTACCATACTTTCAGACCCCAAATGGAGGGCTACAAAGCCAAAGGAGGTGTAATTTCAATATTTATCAAAGACACACACACACCTCCAGGCTGGTCAAGCAGTATGATGCACAGCAGACACTCCAGATGCAGTTAACTGTTGAAAAAACACCTATTCAAATCATAGCTAGCTACAGACCCCCAACCATGTCCCAGGATGCCCACTCCACTTATCTAGACTTACTTGAATCCATCAAGATTCAACCCTCTACCCTAATCCTGGGCAACTTTAACTACCCAACCATAGAGTGGAAGACCTGTTCTAGCCCAAACACAAATACCTAGAGATTCCTCGACTTTTTCAATTCCAATGCATTGGATGAGCTTGTCAACACCCCCACAAGAGGTGAAAATATCCTGGATCTGGTACTAACCAACATGAGAAGCCACTGTAGCACCCCTACAGTGTAATCCTCCTTGGTAAGATCCGACCATAAAGCAAGTCACCATCTCCCCTGAACCCCCCGCCCACCAAGGTCAAACAAAAAAATTTTTCCAAAGCTGACTATAACCTCCTGATAGCAGGTATAAGCAGCTTCCCAGCAACCATCCCTTCAGTTGGAACTAGCACTAATGTGCAAGCCTACACCAAAAAACTATAACTATATGAGCACCTACGTAGCTGTGTGGACTTAGCAATACCTGACTGGACCAAATCATTTTCCTCAAGGAAAAGTAAACCCATCTGGTGGACAGCAGCAATAAACAAACTCTATAATAAAAGGAAAATATTGCTGTCCAGGACCAAGAAGGAGCAGGTGCCAAGTTGGATGCAATCTCTCCTTTATCTGAACAAGCAAATAAGGTCACTGGTAAAATCCTCTAAGGCTAACTTCAAGTCCAAATTGGCCACTAAGTACAATCACAAGGCCTTCTTCACATATGTCTGCAATCTCAAAGATAACACTAACACCCAAATCTGCTCTGAACTGATGGTCAAGAGCACCACATACACAAACGCGGTACAGCCAACCTGCTGGCAGACAGGTTCAGTGAAAACTTCACCCCCCCCTGTCCTCCCATTAGTAAACCAGGACATCCCCAGCACCTGCTCCCTCCTCTCATCACCAGGGAGCAGGTCTTTAATGCCCTCTCAAGGGCAAAAAATACAGCCTCCATTGGACCCGACAACATCCCTGGCTGCATCCTACATGAACTCAGGCATGAGCTCTCAGCATCATTAGGCACCCTATTCAACCAAAGCCTGAGCACCAGGTTCTTCCCAGCCAAATGGAGGGCAGCCACTGTCATCCTTCTACACATAGGTGGAGCGTCCACCAACCCAGGCAATTATAGTCCCATCAGCTTAACTAGCCTGATCTGCAAGGCCATGGAATGCATTATCATGGACCTTATAAACAAGGACATTGGCAACCTCCAAACACTTGACCCCCACACAGTTTGGTTTTGTCAAAGGGAGATCATGCCTGTTAAACATGGTCACCTTCTTTGAAACAGTCACAGAGGCATAAATGAGGAGAAGATGGTGCATACCACCTACCTTGACCTAGCGGAATAATTCAACACCATTCCCCACTCGGGCTTTATAGATAAACTCTCCCAGCTAGGCATCAACCAATATGTTACCAGATGGGTAGTTAACTGGCTCACTGACAGAAACCACTCAGTCAAAATAGAGGAAGCCACCTCTAGTAGTAGACCTGTAACGAGTGGCACACCCCAAGGATTGGTCTTCAGGCCTCTACAGTTTGGGATATACTTTTCTGAAAAAAAGTCACAATAGGAACGCTAATGCTGGCTGGTTCAATATAAAGGCTGCTAACAGCAAGAATACACTCAAAGTACACTCAAAGTAATCCAACGACTCAACGTGAACAAAGCAGGAACGTCCTTTATTCAGTAAGCGCTTTCACCCAATAAGGGCTTCATCAGACTGTACAGTCTGATGAAGCCCTTATTGGGTGAAAGCGCTTACTGAATAAAGGAAGTTCCTGCTTTGTTCACGTTGAGTCGTTGGATTACTTTGAGTGTACTTTGAGTGTATTCTTGCTGTTAGCAGCCTTTATATTGAACCAGCCAGCATTAGCGTTCCTATTGTGACTTTTTTGCTGATTATATTTCTTCTTTGGAACGCTGCATCTCCGGTGGATTATATTTGCTGTTTTTGATATACTTTTCTGAGCTGTAAGCCTAAACCAGTGATCTGTGTCTGACCAAGTTTGCAGATGACTGAAAACTGGGTTCTGCTTAAATTCCCTTAGTGATGTGAACATCCTCCAAGAGAGCTTTACCCAAACTAATGATTTATATCAGAAGCATGGCCTCAAACTGAATGCCAAGAAATGCAACATTATCTCCTTTAGGGAAAATGGCACTCCCACTAATTATCACATTAATAACAATGTACTAAGCACGCAATCAGTCGTGAGAGATTTGGGTACCCAGGCTGATAGCAACCTAACTTTTCTCCACTATGTTGCCTCCATTGTACAGAAGGCTTTCTACATGACCCACCTCATAAGTTAGGGTATTTCATCTAGGAACAAGGAGGTTATAACATCCCTGTATTCCTCCCTTATCAGACCCATTATCAAGTACAATGCCCCCTTTGGCATGTACTTTGCCAAGCACATGCAGCAGCTGCAGAGACCACAGAGGTTCCTGACCAGGAAAATCCAGGGTGTCAAACACCTGTCCTATACAAATAGGCTAAAAGCCCTGTCCCTCTACTCAGTGTCAAACAGACTGCTCAAGGTGACCTGTGTCTGGCATACAAGGCCATCTCAGACCAAGCCTTGATGGAGTTGCTGCATATCCATAAATCAAACTCCACTTGTGCAACCCAAGGCCTCAACCTGGTCTGTGACATTAACAGAACTTGTTGGTAGGATATATTTGTGTCCCAAAGACTCCCCCATCTGAGGAATAGACTCCTTCTCCATGTCAAGCAGATTACCTCACTAGCCATCTTAAAGAGGAGCCTGGATGACTGGATGGGAAACAAAAAATACACACCTGAGATCCCATCTGTGTCCCTGCTGGAAAGGGGAAACAGATGCTGACTTTGTGTGAGCATGGGTGAAATTCTTGGCTAGGCTTATAAAGGTCTCCAAGCCAATAGCCTAGTACCGTCCTATGAACCTATGTTGAGTCAACCCTACCTCATTTTTTTACAAGGACAAGGTTTCTTTGACAACTAATCCTTCTTTTACGCCTAAAGTGGTATCCACATTTTCTTTAAGCCAAACTATCCATCTCCCCATTTTTTTTTCCTAAACTTAAAAATGAGGTAGAAAGGATAGTCCATACCTTGGATGTCCACAGACACCTTGGGTACTAGCTTGGCAGAAATCTTTCAGATATTTGAAGCAATTGTACATTTTTGTGTAGGTAAGAAAAAGGGACAGCCTCTGTCACAACAGAATACTTCCAAATGGTTGTCTAAGGCTATTACTTATTTTTATACTCACCATGAGAAATCTACTCCAGGCAAGTTCAAGGTCCACTAAACAAGGACCTAGGCTTCTTTTATGGGGTTTTGGAAAGGGTTGGATTGTAGAAGTATTCTAGAAGCTGCTACTTGGTCTTCTGTACGTACTTTTACAAAGAACTATAAGCTTGATTCCTTCTCTAGGTCTAGATCATGCTTTGTTAGGACCATTTTCCAGGGGCTCCAGGACCCTTATCCTTCCACCTCCCAAATGTAGTTAGCTATGGTCATCTATCCTTATAGCTGAGGCTACTTCAGCACTGATCAATATGAAGAACACAGAACAGTTGTGTAAGTTGAACTTATCATAACAGTAGATGTTCAAATGATTACTGCTGCAGTAGCCACTCCTTTCCTCCACCCCTTGTTTTTTGGTGTATTTTTATGCCCAGTGTGGACATTTATATTTTCTTACTCCTAGCCTTATCCTTGAGATGCTTCACAGTTTGGGCAAAGTGAGGGTGTCCTGAAGCTTTGGAAGCTGGCCGGCTGTTATATCCTTGGCAGGATATAACCCATATAGCTAAGACTACTGCAGCAGTGATCATTTGAGCATCTATTGTTATGGTAAGTTCGATTTACACAACTGCACTTTTGTAAAAAGTTCTTTTATGGAATTCAGAACACATGCCTAATATGAAAGGTCATAGAGTCAGGAGATCTTAGTTAGCAGAATTAATGCAGTAGCATTCATTTTTGACTGATGGTTGTTCCAAGACTGATAGAATCATGTTGCTTTTAATCAGAATAGAACGTATGATTCTTTTGTTCGAGGAGACAGGACCTTGAATTCCTTGTCTCCCAAGTAAGTGCCTTTCTTTGCAATAAAAGAGATTGTTATTCTCTCCTGAACTATGTTGTATGAAAGCTGTTTGGGACCCTTAACAATAGATAATCCCAGGTCACTTTTTTGAATGTATTCTTTATTTATTCCATGTCTGGTGTCAGAGCCATGGCCTCAAGCTCAATGCCAAAAAGTGCAGTGTCATCCCCTTTGGTAAAAACTCTACATCCATGAACTACCACATAGGCAGCAATCTACTTAACACCGAATGCATGATAAGAGACCTTGGGAACCAGGTGGACAGTAGTCTCTCCTTTGATAGTCACATCGCCACAGTAGTCAGGAAGTCCTTCTACGTGGCACACCTCATCATAAAAGGGTTCTCATCCAAGAAAAGAGGTCATTGTTCCCCTCTACTCGTCACTCATTAGACCCATTATAGAGTGCAATGCCCCTTTTGAAATGCACCTCACAAGACATCTCCAGCAGCTGGAAAAGCCACAGAAGTACCTCACAAAGAGGATTACTGGCCTCAAACAGATACCCTACACTGACCGCCTCAAAAAACTCCAGATTTACTCCGTAGCATATTGCCTACTCTGAGGTGATCTCTGCCTAACATATAAAGCTATGTCAAACCCAGAGCTGTTGGACATCCTACACCTAAAGAAATCCCAGTCCCTCCAAGCTACATGATCTAGGGACCTAAACCTTGTCACCACAATAAACAGGACATGCTGGAGGGATAGATTCCTGTCCCAGAGACTTCCTATACTCTGGAACAAGCTACCCATTTATGTCAAGCAAAGTTCTTCATTAACACTCTTCAAGAAAAATCTTGATGAGTGGATGGGAAATAGGAAATACACCCCGGGGATCACTTCTGTGTCTCTGCTGGATAGTGGCACAGGAAAATAACTTTCTTGGGTGGCGTAAGCTATAGTACCTTGCTGGCTAGGCTTACATAGGCCCTTGGGCCGATAGCCTAGTACCTACCTATGAACCTATGAACCTATGAACCTATAATGTGTCAAAAATCCATCCATTCATTTTCCAGGGTTGTCTGTTGAAATTCCAGAGATCATAATTGTGATCTTTGGAACAGCAGAAATGAAAGTGTGAATGTGGGGAAATCTCTATCTATATCTCTATCTATACCAATATAGATAGAGATATACAGATCTATATGTATATATATATATATATATATATATATATATATATATATATATATGTATAGATATATATATATATATATATATATATATATATATATATATATATATGTGTGTGTGTGTGTGTGTGTGTGTGTGTGTGTGTGTGTGTGTGTGTGTGTGTGTGTGTGTGTGTGTGTGTGTGTGTGTGTGTGTGTGTGTGTGTGTGTGCGTGTGTGTGTGTGTGTGTGTGTGTGTGTGTGTGTGTGTGTGTGTGTGTGTGTGTGTGTGTGTGTGTGTGTGTGTGTGTGTGTGTGTGTGTGTGTGTAAAGTAGCTGGGTGAGGTGCATGTGGTAAAGTCCTCCTGACAAATACTTAAAAGTATAGATTCACAGATTCATGGATATTCCAAGGCCACTGAATCTCATGACCATTCTTGTCTTGCCAGTACCCTCCCTCAGAATGTACTTTCATTCCCCGGGGAGTCATACTGGTTAATTGTAGAAGAAATTTCTGGATACTCATCCAGTTATCTATTTTATGTTTAAAGAAAGATAGTGAGTCACACTGCTTAACATTTAGGGGAAGTAATAATGTGTATTGGTAAGTTTTGGAATTAGTTGTTTTTTGTTTGAATAACAGCTTGTTTTTCTAACATGACTGAGTCTAATTAATGTGATAGGAAGATAGCTTTAGACGCCTGCTTTTTTCTAGTCAAGCTCCTGGGACAACCAGACCTTATCCTTGTAAGGAAAAGATATAAGACAGAGAGAAATTATCCCATAAAAAATGTTAGTCTGTTTTGGGTTACAGACATACACACACACACACACACACACACACACACACACACACACACACACACACACACACACACACACACACACCTCATACATACATACATGCACATACATACTCACACACCCGCACGCACAAGCACGCACACGCACACACACACACACACACACACACACACACACACACACACACACACACGCACACACATGCGCACACGCACATGCACACGCACATGCACACACACACATGTGCACACACACGCGCGCGCACACACACACGTGCGCACGCACACACACACACACACACACACACACACACACACACACACACACACACACACACACACACACACACACACCCTCAGATGTGCACACACTTTCCTGAGAGCAGTTTGGATAAATACCACTTCACTTTCCTGCATATCATTAGGATGTAAGAAGAAAATGACGCACCCAACAAACCCCGTGGGAGCACAAAGTGGACATACAGACTCCAGACAAAAACTGAATAAGAGAACCAAGTATTGTAAGGAAATTACATTAATTTCTGTATCAATGTGCTCGCCAGCCCCATCAATCAATATGTCAGACCTTATTAACAATAGGTGCTTTTCAAAGGAAAAAATTAGTTACCACCCCTCTATTGCATGGAACAATCTCCCCCTACAAATTAGGACCCTTACACACCCAAAGAATTTAAGTCAGCCACCAAAGAGTACTTTAATATGCATAGAACCTGCCTCTTTACTCACCGTCCCTGACCACAATCATCTTACATAATAACCATCTACCTCCATTACTCCTTACTATCCTTCCCACAATCATCCTATCTCTGCAGACCTAACTGCACTCTTCTTTTTCCCCTAACTACCTCTAATTTACTTTCTTATTTCCATACCTATAAATATCACTGAAGTTACTCTAATTTACTTTCTTATTTCCATACCTGTAAATACCTCTGCAGTTACTGTAACAGTTTATGTAATGCATAATATATAGGATATACAGCTTACTCTCTATGCTCTTGATGTGAGTTAATCAGCCTTTTTTATCAACTAATTGCTCTTAGATTTGTAAAATTTTTTTATTACCTCGTGTTACTTACTATGCTTAGTTGTTATTTGTCTTTCGTTTTTTTATATTTCTAAATTTTTGTAACTACTGTAAGTGATTTTAAATTACCATGATATTTCTATGCTATTTTAAACTGCCTGCACTTCTTGGAGCTTTTCTCCCCAGGCCTCCACTGAAAAAGGGCATTAGCTCAGTCGGACATTCCCAGTCAACAAATGTAAAATAAATAAATAAAATTAAAAAAATAAATTTAAAAGACATAAAGCATTAAAATGGTTAAATGACTACTAATTAAAATGTAAAGACATAAAAGCAGTGACAACTAGATATGTTGGAAAATGAATAGGTATATTGTGACACTGGACTATTAGTAGGCTATGTCTCACAGAGATCCAAGTAAGCTTTATGAGAGGCATATCTTGAAGCACCTCCTAAACATCTCACTCTCAGAGTTAATGTAATAACTCCAATAGGTGAAAGCCCAGAAAGGAAAATTAAGGCAGTCCAGAAGACTCAAACCTCAGCTTGAGATTTGCTAGCAGCCCCAAGGCAGACCAGTGGAAATACCAAGAAGATCAATAGGGTTTGTGAAGCTACTTATATGCATGGATCCTGAGCACATATGACTTAAAAAAACACAGAACTTTAAAGATCATCATCTGATAATGGAGTCATTGCAAATTCAACAGAATAGTAGTAATATGTGATCATCATGAAGCTCTATCAAGCAAAAGTAACAGCACATTTCGGCACTTACAGCAATGTGTCATGCCAGTGCTGGGGAGTCCGATGTACAAACCATCACAGGGATCCAAATAAGATATAACCAAGCTTTTCACTACCACCAGTAGGTCTTCTGACTGAAGGAAGTGCTTAACATAGGTGATAATCCACAGATTATGACAACACAACTTGACAGTTGCTGACATCTGGTCCTAGAATGTCAACTGGTCATGAAGGATCACTTTGATGGCACCTTTGATAGAAACTCCAAGCTGTGCTTACACTAACTAATGTAAATGTCATAAAATAATTATATGATGTCAACTTAAGATGTAGTAGTAACACAGGGGGAGTATGTAATATTATACGACAGAATTGGAAGATTCTGCTGACAGATGGGAAACTGAAAAATACGATTAGCAATCAACCCCTTTTCAGTTTTAAGTGTAACAAAAATGTGAAAGATTTGTAGTGCAATGAACAATATGTGGTCAAGAAAATACAATCTTGTCATCAGAGTACCCTTCCATGCAGACATTGCAATGCCTGTAAGTATATCAGAAGGGACAATTTGTTTGTTCACCCAATTACAGGTAAAAGTTATTCCTTATTGCATTATGCTGAATGCCAGACTAGCGATGTTATATATTTGGCCAAGTGTAAGGATTGTTGTTCATTCTATGTGGGAAAAATGAACAGTAGGTGGAAGGATAGGATACTGAAGCAGATGTCGACTATACGGTCGAAAAATGTTTACAATGCTTTATATCAACATGTTAAAGTGAATACCGACCATACATTTATCTTTATGGTACTACATGTAATCAGGTTAACCAAGAGAGGTGATTATGTAGTAAATTTAACTGAGTATAATGAGGCTAAATGGATCATTGAATTAAGCGCAGACAGAGCCCCTGGCATGAATGGGGTTATTCCCATTAAGCCCGCCCTAAAAAGGAGGAGGGTTCAATACTGAATGATGATTGGTTATTGTTAATTTAAAACTGAGCTTCAAAGTAAGATGTATTGTCTGATGAAGGGGTAAACCCAAAAGCACTCACCTGGTTTTATATCTGTTTATTGTTTTAATAAATGGTGTGTATTTTATCAGCCTGGTGGTCCAGTAATCTTTGGTTTTCATACCTTTGATAGAAACTCCAAGTTGTGCTTCCACTAACTAATGTAAATGTCATAAAAGAATTAGATAATGGCTTGTGTGGGGCATAAACATGTTAACAGGTTAGGTTTGAATAATCCAAGATAGAATGAATTTTACCATTTCTGAATTAGATTCAGAGTAAGCCATGCACTGTAGAAGGGATGAGAGCTAAACTGGGGAATCATCAGCTTAACAATGATATTGCCACTGTCTCTTTCTGATAATATTATTAAGTGGTAACATATTCATGGTAAATAAAAGTAGGGCAAGCAATGATCCCCAATAAATCCTGTAACTCAGGGAGTAGGCAAAGGATATGTCAACATCTGAGACAATCCTGTGGGTGCTCCCAGAGATGTAGGAGGAAGAGTAGCCTAGGTCCAGAAAAGATATCCTACAGTTCATCATCAGTAAGATCTGATGGTCAACCATTTCAAATGCAGGAAAGGTCAAAGTGGAACAAGATGGAATAATGCCTTTTTATTTATAGTCATGCATATATCTACAGCCACCAGTGACTGCAGCCTCAATACTGTTGTGAGCTCTAAAGAAAGACTGGTAAGAATCCAAGAGTCCATGAGACTCCAGTATGGATTCATGCTGCCTGCTCACCACTGCCCTATAGCCATCCCAATAAATAAGTTAAAGTGATAGCTTGCCAGAGCTTCCAGATCCAGAGTGAAGTTCTTGAGGACAGTGTGATTAATGCCTCCAAAAGAAACACACCAATACACAAACAGGGCTGGACATTTGGCATAATGATTAAGGTGTTTGTCTCACAGATGAGGTACAGGGCTTGATTCTCACTAAGATAAATTGGCTATACTTAAAATGGTCCACAAGGGAAACTAGCCTAGTACTTACCTATGAATCCATAAAATGTGCCAGTGCGGGCCAAGAAGATAAAATTTGTTTGCTGAGTAAGCTCAGAGCCTAATTCACAAGTACTAAAATGCAAACTTGAAACTAACTTCATTGAATTCTTCCAAAATGAAAAGTTAAAACGAATCCCAAACTTGTTAAGCAAATCTTTAAACAAATCAACCATATGCTGGGGATATTCTCAGTAAAGAATTTCATCTGATGGAGCACTTTTGTCTCTGAAAAACTAAGTAACCAGTTCTTTCTTTCTTTCTTTCTTTCTTTTTCTTTCTTTCTTTCTTTCTTTCTTTCTTTCTTCCTTTTTTCATTTGTTAACCAAGTAAGCCCACTTAGCACCAAGTGTCCCTTTATAGGGCAACCTGAGAGCCACAGGTAAGTGACTGCTCAGAATCGCAGAGGTAAATGGAGGTGCACCAATCAAACCCTGTACCCTGTTTTAGAGAAGGCAGCTCACTAACAGCTCAGAGCCTCAGTATTACTAACTTGTTCGCCATCATATTCAGGAACTGATTTCCAAGGGATTGGCCAGGTTAGGACTAAATATCATAGTCCAGTCGCCACTCGGATAAGTTTGGTCAATCAGTTTTCTAAAGTAGAGACCTCCCTGAACAAAAACCACTGCTTTTACATCAGATGTTTAACTGATAGCAGAAAAGCCTACAAAATTGTTCTCATAGTCATATTTTGTATCAAAGTCATTAATACAACTACCCACACAAAAAGAAAGATAAACAAAAGTAATGTTAAGTAGTCTTAATGTTAATTGAACAATCAGCAAATAGTCAATAAGGATAAAACAGTTACTACTGATGGAGCATAGCGGTAGTAAATATAAAGTAATAAGTGCAGATGGATCTTAATAACACAACTGAAAATTTTAAAACAAAAATTAGTCAGTCTGTCTTTGTTTTAAACTCAGTAAGACAGCGGAAAGTGTTGTTTAAGCACAGCTGGACAGATCATTCCATATATGACTAAACTGTGTTTACTTTATAGATGCAACATAAACTGGGTCTATTTTAAAATAATGTCCCACAAAATGATTGAAGTATTATATAGATAGATAAGAGAGAGAGATAGAGATATGTGTCTATATAGTGCTATCTGTCTAGCTCACCTCTACTAGTTTATAGGTATGAACTGATAATTATACATACATACTACCTCTTCTAGTTTGCAGGTATGAGTTGATAATTACATATATATATATATATATATATATATATATATATATATATATCACCTCTTCCAGTTTGCAGGTAGGCTTCCAAACTGACTGAACTAATCTGTATTCCAAAGCACCAAATAAAAGGAAGAGCGTTGGAACCCAAACAAAATACTAGGAACAAAACGACTCAGAGGCAAGATGGAAAGAGCAAGCCAATCCAGAAAGTGGTCACCATCAAAAAATAATGTGAGGAAATCAAGAGAATAACATAAAAAAATGTAAAGAACATCAGAAATGATGACCAACCAACTGCAGGCAACCAGCAACATTTCCAATATGGAGACAATACAGCATTCAAGGATAACTCCATGATGACAGTCACAGCATAATCCAAAAACAAGATCCTAAGCTGCCAATGCCTCATGCAAGCTGCCAATATATTACAGCAAAATTCCCCAAACAAAATAACAAAGTCAGGATGGAAAGAAATGCCAAGCAATACCAGCACCAGAAATATTTCAAAAGGAAACTGCAGAACAAACCATAGGCGAGGTCCACAGTGCTCAGCCAACTCTCCTCCAGCCATGATGCACACACTGAAAGGATTACAAAATGGATGTAAAATCAACGAACAATAAAGCAAATGAATGCCAATGCCAACTGTTAGGCAGACAAACAAGGCAAAAGTCTAGCATTAATGCCAAGAATACATGGTAGCCGTTAGTCACCATACTGGATGAGATCCTGTCTCTCAATCGTTGTTGCAATATCTCTCCTTAATTACATTTTTCACTAATTTTCTCAGATCAGCTCAGCCACACAGCTATTGATTTAGAGAACATTTTAGTATGAAACTCACCTTCATATCCCACTAGTTTTAGGGTTAAAATGGCTTTTTCTATAAGCTTACAGTGAGTAATCTGGTCATTTCACTTGATTCTTCAGGACTGAGAAGACTTCATTAAACTTTGGAATTCATTTCCACAGAGAACTGTGTTCCTTTTTTCTTTCTTCATGTTTTTATTTATTTATCCTTTATTGACCAGGTTAGTGCCACTTGGTTAGTAGCCCCTTTTCAGGGGAGACTCGAGGTGGTATTTATCCTGTTTAATCTCATCTTTAATAAAAGCAAAAACTGTTCAGGCTTTTCACAGTATTTCTTCCAGAATCAGAGCTTTACATCAAATGTAAAGAAACCTAGTTTCAATTTTTTCTCTTTATTTCTTCCTCTTCAGGTTGGATACAACAGCTGATATTCTTAAAGTACTGTAAGCATCACCACCGAAATAGCTTGGAAGAACACTTTGACCACTGGATTCAGAAACAAATAGTGCACTGCGGTATATGAAATAGTATGACAAGCAGCAACGTACAGGCAGAAATGATTCAGAGTAGAAAAACAACTCCTTTGAAGGCATTCCAGCCAAGACTTCAGAGAGTGAAGAGAGTGAATAAAATACTTCTGGATTCTACTGGGTTACTGGTCTTTTGGTTGTTTTTCTATTTTAATTTATTTTGTTTTAGTTGTGTATTATTAGAAATGATTCAGAGACCCAGAATGACTACACAAGCCCAGGAAATATCATGGCCAGTATACTATGCTGATGAGCATATAATGAGATGGAAATGAACAGAGGAGTTAAAATGAGCTTCATGGCAAATAAAAATGAAAGTAAACAATATGGCAGCATGATTCAGAACATATCAATATAGCATGAAGAAATATGACCTCTGGAGTAGCTGCTCACAGTAAAATCCTGCTGTTCTAAGACAGAGGTGACAAAAATTTGTTAGTAGTAGCCACCATTTTAAGAGAATGTATATGCACAAGCTTTTTCTTGCAGTTGAAGCCATGAAGTTGCACCCCATCTCCCACAGCACCCTCTGAGTCATCTATTCAAGCCATTTCATCACCTCCATTACAAAGAAATAGTGGACTGCTACCATGTGGGCAGATTCACCATGCAGAAGCTTTTTGAGATGCGCTGCTTCATGTGCAGGCTCATTGCATGTGTGAAGTGCTCATCCCTATAAACACCAAGGTATGTGTAATTTAGAGAATATTGGTTATAATGATCTTCCGTAGCTGCGATGGTGCAATGGTTAGCATTGTCGCCTCATAACAAGAGGTTCTCCTGTTCGATTCTCTGCTGGAGTGCTTTCTGTGTGGAGTCTGCATGTCCTCCCAACAGTCGAGTGATGTCTAAAGACATGCAGGTAGGTGCGTGCGTGAATCGGTGTGCCTTCTTTGAAGGTTGGGTGTCAGGCTGGCAACTCAGCACCATAAAAATCCACTGCCAATCATTAGTGGACTGGAGTTCGGCTGTGGCGATCCCTAACCGGGAAAAGCTGAAAGACACAGGTTACAGTGACCTTCCACCAACCAATGTGAGGCACAGTGGATGTATTGCAGACATCTGTCCCATGGCCACATCAGTTTCTCAGTGCCATGCTACAGCATATAGAGAAGCAAATCTAGTTCCCATGCACCACAAGGGGAGCTAAGCAATAACATGCAGACATTTTATGAAACACCTCATTTCCCTGAGTTAATGGGAGCCATTGACTGCACCCATATTGCCACAAAGGTCCCACCTAGGAATAGGATATATGGTACATCAGCCATAAGAGATCTAACACTATCAAAAGCCAGGTGGTTTGCAACACACAGTGTATAACATACAATGTGTCAGTGCAGGATTCAAGCAGGGCTCATGATTCCCACATCTGGTATATTTCATACATATACCAGCAGTTTGTATGAGGTGACTCCCCCAGGGTTATCTTACTGGAGATGCAGGATATGCTCTGGAGCTATGGCTAATGACACCAATAGGAAATCCACAAGCCATTACAGAGAATACATACATTGCCTTGCAGGGACCAGAAAGATCACTGAATGTATGTTCAGACTGATGAAGACTTGCTTCTGCTGTCTAGATGTCTCCGGTGGAGTCCAGCAGTATGATCTAGAAACAAGCAGTAAAATACTTGCTGTGTGTGTGCGTGTGTGTGTGTGTGTGTGTGTGTGTGTGTGTGTGTGTGTGTGTGTGTGTGTGTGCAATATTACAAAACATTTTGGAATTCAAGCAAACACTTCAGGAATAGACATTCAGGAAGAAGAGGTCCCACAGTCAGTGGTGGAGGTGCTTGTTGAGGAGCCAGGCACTGGCAATAACCATGTAATGCAGAGGTGGGTGCAGTATGCTGTAGCACTGGCTAAGTGGCAGCATCTGATTCACAGATATGAGCCAGATTCAACATAATATATAACAGCAACAATGTAACAACATGTAGTACTACTACAACAAGGCTATGCTTTACCATGCATGGACTGACCAGACACAGGCTACCCAGGTAACAAGAGTACTGAGGGCAGGGCACAGGTATAATCATATGCAAAGATAAGGAAAGCCACGGCGACAAATTTCAACAACATGCATTGTGATGGTATGTGTGTGGGGGGGGGGTAGAACTGCAATCTACTGTTGTTAGTGAGTGTGTGTGTGTGTGTGTGTGTGTGTGTGTGTGTGTGTGTGTGTGTGTGTGTGTGTGTGTGTGTGTGTGTGTGTGTGTGCATGCGTGCGTGCGTGTGTGTTGTGTGTGTGTGTGTGTGTGTGTGTGTGTGTGTGTGCATGCGTGCATGCGTGCTTGCGTGTGTGCGTGCGTGTGTGTGTGTGTGTGTGTGTGTGTGTGTGTGTGTGTGTGTGTGTGTGTGTGTGTGTGTGTGTCTCTCATGCTATGGTGATCACAATAAACCATGAAGACTGGTCAGAGAGGGGGTTGTGTCTCTGCTGTGGTGTACCTGGGCAGAGGTGGAACCTGTTGATGTGCATCTGTGACTGTGCATAGACATAGTCCCAGCAGTAGATGCTGTTGTGTTGAGATCAGACAGACATATCTAGGGCACCCTCAGAAGATAAGTACATTGATCATGTATACCATGTATAACCCTATTCGTCATCACTGGGGGACATCCTCTTTGGGATTCTCACAGGCATGATTCAAAACATGCACTGAGGATGGAGTGCTCCATGAATGTGAATGTCATGATGTGCTACAGGTAATTTCAGCATTAGTGCCTTGTTTGCTTCTACATCCATGGTGTCCTGTAGTAGTTGGAGGCATGAAGGCAGCTGTAAATAGGGATCTAGAGTATGTCCCTCCCATCCCATGGTGGGCCTTCCCTCCAGAAATGGTGAATGACTGGCCACAAGATTGGTGATGGCAATGATGTACAAAGAAATGTCTGCATCATGTAGACTCCCAACCATCTTTCTATTATGCCAAATAAATGAACCTGTCCCTCTCTCAGGTTATCTCACAAACCTTGTACCATACTAAGCAGTTTTTCCATGGCTGCATTAGTATCTGCCTGTCTTTGTATGATGGCCCTGCACATATGCTGCATGGTAGCCATGGAAACACTTCGCACAGGAGAGGGGGTTGCACCCATGGTGTTGTTGGCCACAGGTCCATCAACCCCTACTGCCTTCCCCACATTCAAGGTATCTGGCAGCAGCCAAGAATATCTTTGATGCAGGAGAAGAGGATGTTTCCCCTACTGATGTGTCAGACAGCTTCTGTCCTATTGTGTCATCCTGGGACTGAGAGGTGTTTCACTCAGGCATAAGAGCTGTGTCATGGAAGAGGGAAGTGATATAGCCATCATAATAGCCATGCCTAACATCACTACCAGAATCCCAGACTGCTGTGGGATGTGGCTGTCATCATCATAATTAGGGTCAGACAGGTCTCTGAAATTAGACCCTGACATGGAAGCACATGTGAAAACACAAAAACATACCCGAGTATATGAATGCACCTGTATTAAACACCCACAGCCCAGTGAAAGTGTACCTATATAACAGAGTGGCATTCAAAATCTAAAGTCAATATACCTTGTGACCACTAATACTATTGCTGTAGTCCAACATTCCAGTAACAAGAAAATCGCCATACACCTTAGGTGTATGGGTCTGAGTCAGGCAGATTATATTGCATATCCTACATGTTATGTAATACCCTCCAGGACATTGCCATCTGACACCTGAGGTATTTTGTGCAGTTCTGTGGTAAGACCAAGTCCTCCACAGGGAATAAGTCACCTGACAGGCCCCCCAGTAAGAGATGCCAAGAATTTGTCCATGTCAGCAGACATCCTTCCTGTGATCCTTCACTCCTTTGTCAGGTAGGTTGCCTTGTTGTGTATATGGAAAACCATGTCAGTGACCCTATGTCATGCACTGTTATGCATTTGGTTGTGGCCACCGACTACAATTGCCTGTCCAATAAGGTCCTCCCAGACACAGTCCCAAAAAGCCTGGTCTGGCTCATCATTGATGACCATATGCCAAGCATAGTCACCAAGATCTTGCAGAAAAATGAAGAACGTCTCCTTCCTCCTCCTCTTCCTTCTTTCTTTCTCAGACATGTCAACCTATAAATATAAAGATATACACATGTAAGCTGTTAGCATGTCATACCTCTTTCACCCATATATCAGCACCATAAAAATAAGGTTCAGCATCAAATTGGATTGTGTTACATCTCACCCCATGAAGAGGCATATGCCACTTGTTCAGATGCCTATCTTTTAGTGACGGTCAGTATGAGGTAGTAATATGTGTCAGCTTGATTCACAGCAGGCAGATGCATTATCCTGTAAATAAGATCCTGACAAAACACATGAATATCTCAAACATTTCAGATGTCCTGTGCATTTAGGATCCAAAAGAACACGCCTACTGCCACCACCAAAAGCGTGGAAGATTACAAGTGTCTTCCTGTGTACCATGTCTGTTCCCAGAAGTGTTGAAGTACTGCAGAGCTCAGAGGGCTCATATGTCACCCACACAGCCAGTGCCATACATCATCAATGTCAGCCAAAGTGTGTCTGCCCCATGACTGTACACCACTGGTATATGACCCCTGTCCTCAGTATATGTGCAGCAAAACAGAGCATTGTGTCCTATGACAGGACAACCACAAGCTATGTCCCATAATAATAAATTTGTCTATGGCTGCATCGGTATATACCTGTCTTTGTATAATAGCCCAGCATATATGCAATAACACCCAGCAGTATGACTGACATAGGGTATATATGTTGCACATACCCACCAACTCGGGCATGAATCACCATATTATTGATGTATTACAATGTTGTCCATAAATGCTACATAGATTTTATGACCAATGCTTCATAAAAATAGTTCCTGAAACAAATAAACAAATGTCTTTGCTTCAAATCTATATAGAGCATTACCAGTCTGGCAAAGTCAGGCAATGTATTTAGCAGCCCACACCCCAACCAGCAAATACACAACTATCTAACAGCCACAGTCTACTATAGGAGGTAATGCATTCACATTAGTGAGCACATGCCTGGTATGCCATACCTTTACATCATGCTTACTGCTCTGCAGCATCAAATATTCAGGGTTGATTGACCAATACCTTGTTGTGGGCATTGTCACAGCCATGGTGGTCCTAGAACAAGTGCAATACAAAACTCTATACTTATTATACATCATCCTACCAAATGCCCATCCACATGCCACTTACGAATGGTATACTTATGGCATTCTGACATTATTGTTACTGTCTCTGTTCATTACAGATCACTGACATAGTGAGCATGTTGCCCTGCATAGTTTGCACCAGTCCTCAATCCTATGTAACCTTTATTTATCTCATTCCCACATTGTATACTCATATGGGCACACCCAAGCACACCATCCATGGCTTCTGATGCCTACCAGCACATTACTGACATTACTGTCGCACATAACTCCAGGAGACCACTGATAATATGCTATAATATACAAATGCACAATTATATGCACATGCTCCAATAGGAATACAGCCCATTCTGTGCCTACTCATCATTACACCCCCCTGGCATCATTCCATATTTACCAGATGTAAAGCCTACATTGTACTTTCGAACAGTTTTCTACTGAATTGCTGCTTTATTTAAACTGTTTCCTGCTGTTGTGACTGTGATTTTATGCACTGTGAATTTCTAATACTTCTGCATTTTATAGCATAGGCTAGATACAAACTTGCCGAATCTAGACTGTTAGGTATCACTTGAGCACTAAAACCAGCTCTTCACTGAGATACTGAAAGATCTGAAGCATATGTTGCTTCCAAATAACTATAAGTGCCTGCTTTTGCTCTTATATTGCACTTTTAATTTGTATTTGCACTCTACAGTCAGAATTGTCTGAACTATTTATTGCTACATTTTACTGTATACTGTACTAGTTCAGCTGTAGCATAGCCCATTTCCAGGTTTGCTGTTTCTGGGTCTGTTTTGTAACTCAAATTCAAGCCATCTTTGTTGGAGAAGGCCCTTCTGCACTCTTCTGGGAGGGGAGTGCTGTCTGGCTCCCATCTAATCGAGGGTGATTGGACTAGAGCTCAGAGAGATCATCCTTATTGACTAGTTTGAGTTAAAAGGCTTATTTCATGTTTTATTTACGCCTCACGTTTGCATGTAGAGCACCATCATGGACTGCTACATAGCAGTGGTTACCATTGGTGGTTATAGACACAAATGTTTTGTTTCTTAAATTTTCCCTTAGCACTTTGCTTGTAGCCCTCCAGAGGTTTTTTGCGGCCCTGCTCTACTTTCAAGTGGAAGCAATGCACTTCTCACCTACTACCCATTCCTAAGTGCGACCTCTTTTCCTGACCATATAAATTTACCTAACACTATGGATGGACAATTTCCCACAGTTTCTCCAGCCAGCTTGGTCAACATGGGCATTCTGAGGCAGTGTAGCAAATGCCTCATGTTCACAGATAACCCTCTACTCCTAGTCCACACAAACTCAACATGTGAGTGATGCAACTATATTAAGAACCTTGAATGCATGCTTTCTCACACACCAGTCAATACATATGACAATGAGCAGGTTGTCAGCATGCACACCTCACCTCCTACTCCACCGAACCTCACATCACACATACCTACATATGAGGAGGTCCTCACCAGAAACATACCTAAACACAAGAGACCTCCCAAACACAAACACAAGCATGCCACACATAATACTTCCTTTGTAGAACACAATATACATAATACCTCATGCACCAGTGTCTCACCTATCAAGCTCTTAAGCCAAACACAAAACCAAACATATTAGTCATAGGTGATTCTATCCTGAGACACACAGATGTCCCTCTTACCAGGCTGGATAAGGAAAAGGTCACAGTCAGCTATCTGTCAGGTGCCAGGATCCTGCATCTCACACATACACTTAAGTCTCTCAACAATAGGTACTGTTATGATGGGTCTATATTATGTTATCGACTGCTTAGCTTGTCAGACGCCTAAACATTGACAGCTAAGGGTCGAAAACTGACAATCTTGAATGGCCGGTTAAGCGAATTCTTTCACTGGGAAAGAATTTGCTTGACCATGCCAATCTAACATAAATTTGCAGCCCATAAAAAAGTGGGGGGCTGTGCCCCCCACATCCCCCTAACTAAATATACCAACTCCAAGATTGCTCTACATTGGGGAAAGGGCAAATCCCCGACAATGGTCAAGCAAATTATTTCCCGGTGAAAGAAATTGCTTAGCTGGCCATTTGATATTGTCAGTTTTCAACCCTTAGCTGTCGACGTTTAGGCGTTCAACAAGCTAAGCAGTCAATAACATAATATAGACCCATTATGACTCCGTCCTAGTCCATGTTGGTATGAATGACTTGAGATGTGCCTCTCTGGGGTATATGAAGAGAGACATGACTGAGCTCTCGGAGTATGTGTCTCTCAGGCAGGTATGTCCCTAGCCTTAAGCAGCATTTTACCTTCACCTAGGATGATGCCTCAATGTAAACAGAAAATGACGGACTTCAATAATTGGCCTAGTTTCTGATGTCATTCTAAGGGATTCAGTCTCTGTCAGTCTGGAATGACATGATCGACAGACCTCAGTGCTTTGCCAGAGATGGTTTTCATCTGTCACCCCTGTGATTTCAGCTAGTGGCTAAGGCTCTTGCCACCCCCATAGTGCCTTTTTTAGACAGTGTCTCAAGGGCAAAATTCCTGAAGTAAAAACTCTATCTAAAAACAACCTCAAGGTTATGCTGCTAAATGCCAGAAGTCTTAACTTGAAACTGCACTCACTAGAAGCAGTTCTCACCTTGGAAGACGCAAACATTTGTGCAGTCACAGAGACCTGGTCCAAGGCTGTGGAGAGCACCCCAGTCATACCGGGTTAAACCTCCTTCCACACGTTCAGACCACAAACTGAAGACGTGAAAACTAAAGGAGGGGGTGTATCAATATTCATTAAAGATAAATACACCTTCAGATTGTTTAAACAGTATGATTCCCTGGAGGTACTTCAGATGCAATTAACTGTTAGTAGAACACCTATTCAAGTCATTGCCATCTACAGGACCCCCTCCATGAATCAGGACACCCACTCTGCCTATTTGGATCTACTTGAGTCAATCAAGATACAGACAAACACCATGGGTTTGGGTGACTTTAACTACCCATCTTATGACTGGGTAAATTACCCGTGCTCAAACTCACTTGCCCAAAGATTCCTTGACTTTGCTAACTCCAGTGCCAGTGCCCTGGGCCAGCTGGTTGACAGCCCCACAAGGGGTGCCAACATCCTGGATCTGGTGCTTACCAATATGGGGACCACAGTAGCATCCCCACTGTGAGGTCTTCCCTGGTGAGATCTGCCCACAGATTATCATTATCACACCTGACCCCCCCCAACAGCAGCTAAACTAAAAAACTTCTCCAAAGCAGATTATGACCTCTTACAGGATGATATAAATAGCCTCACTGCACCTCCCCCCTCAGACGGAAGCAGCAGCTGTGCCAGGTTTTACACCAATGCTTTATACAAACATCTGTATAACTACATTGACTCAGCTGTACCTGATAGAACCAAAACAAGCACCTCAAGGAAGAGCAAACCTGCCAGGTGGACAACTGCCATTAACAGGCTTTGCAAGAAAAGGAATAAATTGCTGTCTAAGATTAACAGGGACTGAGCCCTAAACTGGAAACACTCCCTCCTCAGCTTAAACAAGCAAATAAGACTTCTTGTGAAGTCCTCCAAAGCAAACTATGAATCCAAATTAGCTTCCTCAACTAAGGACAACCATAAAGCATTATTTAGTTACATTCATAACCTAAAAGGAAAGGCCCAGATTTGTGCCAAACTGGTAGTTAATGATACTACATACACTGAGCCTGTTGACATAGCTAATGTGTTAGCCAACAGGTTCTGTGAAAACTTCACTCCCCTGCCCCCTCCAAATGTCCCCCATGACATCCCCACCACCTGTCCCCTACCTCGTTTCTTAAAAGAGCAGGTCATAAACTCCCTCTCTAAGGCCAAAACCACAGCATCTATGGGACTTGATATCATCCCAGGCTGCCTCCTACATGAGCTCCAGCAAGAATTAGCAACACCACCGGATACTCTTTTCAATCATAGCCTAAGTGTTGGCTTAGTCCCAGCTAAATGGAAAGCAGCCACCATTATCCCCTTGCCCGCATCATTGACAAACTCACCCAGCTAGGTATCAACCCTTATATTGTTAGATGGGTCATTATCTGGCTCACTGATAGAGCCCATGTAGTCAAAATCGGGGAATCCACCTCCAACAGCAGACCTTTAACCAGTGGTGTTCCAAAAGGATCAGTCCTGGGACTGCTACTGTTTGGAATCTATTCCTCTGAAATACAAGCAAAGACTAAAGGTCTGTGGCTGACAAAGTTTGCTGATGACTGCAAACTGGGAGTGGTCTTAGAATCTCCAAACAATGTCAACATCCTACAAGAGGGTCTTACACAAACAAATGATTGGTGTCAAAGTCATGACCTTAAACTCAATGTAAAAAATGTATTACCATCCCTTTCAGTAAGAGCAATATTCCTACTAACTACCACATCAATAGCAACACCCTAAGTACACACTCAGTGGTGAGAGACCTGGGCACACAGGTTGACAACAGCCTTACCTTTGATCACCATGTCTCCACAGTGGTAGGAAGAGCATTCTATATTGCCCATCTCATAAGTACGGGAATTGCCTCCAGAAAAAAAGAAGTTATAACCTTCCTGTACTCTTCCTTCATTGGGCCAATAATTAAGTATGATGTCCCTTTTGGTATATTTACCTTTCCAAGCACCTGTAGCAATTGGAGAGACCACAAAGGTTCCCCACAAGGAAAATTCAAGGTCTTCAGGATTTGTCCTATGTGGATCATCTGAAATTACTGTCACTTTATTCTGTTTCTTGCAGAGTGCTCAGAGGCGATCTCTGCCTTGCATATAAGGTAATCTGACCCTGCTTTATTGGAAATGCTGCATATCTGCAAGTCCAATGGTACATGGGTTACTCGCTCTAAAGACCTTAACCTGGTATGTGACATTAATAGAACCTACTAAAGGGACAGATTTATCTCTCAGAGGTTACCACACCTTTGGAACAGACTCCCACTTCATGTCAAAAAGAGCACCTCAATGGCCCTCTTCAAATGCAATCTGGATAATTGGATGGGTAACCATAAATTCACCCCAGGGGTTTCACCTGTGTCCCTCTTATGCAGGGGCAATAGGTGCTGATCATGGAAATAAGGATAGAATTTGGATAAGCTTGTAAGGGCCCTAGGGCCATTAGCCTAATAACTTCCTATGATCCTATGACCCTATGTTTAGTCTTTCTCTAGTTACCTGCATGGCTGATAGTCAGACACAGACATGATACCAATGCTTTTGTTTTTCATCTCTCTCTTTCGCACTTTTTCTGCTTTACGTTTTTATTTGAAGTTTACTGTTTTTCTCCATTTGTGTTGCTGTTTTATGCAGTGTCAGTCACAGCTATGTCTGTGATGTAGCATCAGTCCCTGCTCCACTGTCCTGCTCTTACTTTTCCCCCCAGGACTCCACCTGCCTCAAGGTCTTCCTTTCCGCCAAGTGATGTAGGTCATGTGGCAGAAGGACAACCTGCAGGATTCCTTGGTAGCCTCTGTTAATAGAACCCCAGGAGGGATGGTCTTGTCACACCTTCCATTAGATCTCGTTATGTTACCCAGCAGGAGTCAGATGAGGTGATGGCAGAATTTGTGGACTGGATGCTTGATACCTGCACTGGACAATATCATTATGCAGCTAACAGAGTCCCAGCACTGCCTGGCACTGCCTAATGTGCCATGTGCAGCAGAACCCAACAAGGACAGCAGTCACTGAAGGGACTGATCTTTGACAGGTTCCAGCACTGTTAAAGGGAGCTAGGACCCCTCCCTATCCATAGATATGGTGCTCCTCTTCCTTGTGTGTCACCTCCCTCCCTATCTCCATTGTAGTACAATCCTCTTCATTTCCACTTGTCTTACCTCTGTCAGTCTGTGTCTATCCATTGTGCCCCTAGCTCATGTTAGCATCTCCCCTGTTAGTCTTTTTCATGTTTTATGTTCAATTGTCAACCCCTGATTCTATCCACACATCCTCTTTCCTTTCCTTTCCTTTCCTTCCAATTACATCCTTCCCCATCTACCCTTGAAAAAAAATAAAAATAGTGCCTGTTCCAAAAAAAAAGCATAGTCTTCCATCCCTTCACAGTAAACTTCTTTCCTTCCCTGTATCCTTCTCTATGTTCCTCTGCTATTCCCCCTTTCTGAATTTACTATGTTCCCATTTCTTCTCCACTTAAATTAATCAAACCAGTAGACACTTTTCTGAGAGCCACATATCAGCAATTCATGTAGTGTCACATAGTGGCACTTGTGTGTGCTCACACTCAAGTGCATATTATCTCCATACCACTGTTGTTAACACATTCTGTAACCAGAATAGCAGTGCACTTCTGCATTCACCACCATTGTCATTTATGTAAGTGGATTTCTTTATTAGTTAATAGTCAGGATGTTAAGAATCTCTATCTTAACTGATAATTACCTTACAGCCATGCCATATAACCATGCTAACCATTATCTGGCCACATTAGGCATCTTTCTGAATCATAGAATAAATGTTTTAATAACTTTAATATGTAATCCAAACTGCAAGTCAGCAATAACAGTAGCTACAGCAGTGTGCATAGTTAAAAAGCTGAAAATGTTCTAGTTATACTTTGCAGACAGGCAACGCAGAAGGCAACTGAAAACAAACTTGGACTAGGTACTAGTTGGAGGTACTTTGATGTACTTCACTGAGGTTTTAAGTATAATGTACCAGCTATAATTATAAACTGGATATCTAAGACAACACAGCAGAAGATACAGAGGCAAATCCTCATGATATTCATATAGCACACGTAACTATAAAGTAAACTGAATCTTCTTTGTCACTGAGGTGAGCTAAATTAGTTATTAGCATAATCCCAGTTATTTTCACTAGGGGTAATATATAATTGTTGACTGTAACACCAAATAGGATAGGTTAATTCAAGCATAAAAAGAGAAATTATTAGCTAGGCTTAAAATGGCATGCAAGGGCAGCTAGCCCAGTGTTTACCTATGAATCTATGAACTCTTATTAGCTGATCTAGATCACATGTGAGCACGTAAGTATGTAGATGGCAGTGAGGTCATCTTCTTCTAATGTGGTGCTTCCATGCACTAGAGTTCCACAAGGGAATGTGTTTATACCCCTTCTGCTCATGCATATCTTATGGATGAATTTTATCACAAAGTGGCATGTACTCATTTTTATTTTTTTTTTACACCCATGACTGTCTTTCTTCCTCATATGTAAACTATTGTGTATTTAACCAATGCCTGTCTACGATTCAAAGCTGGTTGACTTGGGAGTGATTTTTGATGTACAGCATACATGACAAAAATCTGATCAAGTCATATTGCAAGTGGAGGGACCAATAAAAGCAATGATCTGGATTTTCTCGTAAGTGGGTACAATGCTAGAAAAAAAGCTTGTTAATAAAGTTTTAGGAAAGGGCCAGATCTCACAGATTAATACCCTATTGTAGAATAGATATTCTTCAACAGGGAATTAATGTAGGTACGAAGACTCCCCAGTTTCACATCTGTGGTTTCATGGCAGCAAATTAAGCCACTGTGAAGCATGGACTGAGAAAAAAAATGGCCAACATCTTGTTTACACTCACTAAACACAGCAGCTTATCAACAGTTAAAAAAATAGTAAATAAAAAGAAAAGAAAGCAGATGACTCTAGTAACAAAAGTAACTGCAGCAAAGTGGCAAAGACTTGCCTTTTTACTTTTTGTTCTGTAATCATGAAAAAGCCACATTTAACAAGCATAGGAAAATAAAACAAAAGTAGTGCAGGTTTGTGTGTGTGTGTGTGTGTGTGTGTGTGTGTGTGTGTGTGTGTGTGTGTGTGTGTGTGTGTGTGTGTGTGAGAGAGAGAGAGAGAGAGAGAGAGAGAGAGGAAGAAATAGTGGCAAAGACCAAAAATTGATGACAAATATTAAATATTATCATAATTCCATTAAAAACTTAATAAAGCAAAATGTTTTGCGTAAACATTTTTCAAGGGTCAAAGCAAAAATATCAGACAAAAATTAGGGACAGTTGAGAGATATGTGAGGAGGTCGAGAAAATAAATGCTTTGTACTTCATGCTTTTTTTTTATTTTTTATATTTTATTCACAATGAGAAATCTGAGATGTGGATAGTCAAGACAGTGGCTGTAATTGCTGGGCACATTTGTTTGAGTGTTTATGTGAGTGTGTGTATTTTGGATGTAAAATATGTCCTCCAACAACATTAACATCAATTATACATTGAAACATTAGGCAGAGGAACTAATTTATATCAAAAATATGAAAAAAATGATATACTAATAATAAAACAAATACAACCCAATTTAACATTTTATTTAATCTCTGAAACAATGTAAATACTAGGGATGCTCAATCCAATTTAGATGCAGTTATCCTAAATTGCACTTTTTAAATATTCTTCACCATGGCCAGTTTTACCACAGTGACTACCTTAAAAATATTCTTCGTACACCATTTCCTCCACTGTTTAAACAGCATTCAGTGAGACTAGTTTTACTACAATGATTTCATAAAACATAATTTTGTACTACCTTCCCCCTCTTATTGGTTCATAGTTAGTTACAGTACTTGCAGTTCAGGAGACCATTAAGGAGCCTAGCTCAAATTTCTAACTGATCCAGGCAAATGAAGCCTAAGAGAATCAAACCCTGTACCACAGTTAGCAGATCATTAACAGCTCATAGCCTTAATCCTCTGTGCCATCTGCCAGACTTAACCTTCGGAGTGTATCTTTGTGGCACAAAGGCCCAACCTGCCACCTCAGTGTTTCACTACAGTGAGCTGTCACTTTCTTGCTGTGGTATCTGACCATTTCTCTCTTCCAGCAGATACATTTTAGCACACTGAATGGAAGGGGCCAACTCTCTGGAGAAAAGTAAACCTTCCAGCTTCAAATTCAGGTCTGGTGGATACTGTGAAAGTAGGCTTTGATCAGAACCTGGACTCTGTGATGACTCTTGGTGACTGTCCATCATTCAGCTGGTTATTATAATGTATTTACAGTAGGGCATGCAATGGCATCATAAGATACAAGTCCCCTGTCTCCATGATCTTCGAATCCCAGCTTCTGTGAGATGAGTCCATCTCAAAGTACTGAGAAGTAATATACAGAAAGTCATAATACCAAATGTACATTGCTAAAATGTCAAAATGCTGAAATCAAAATATCTACTCCACCAAATGCGTAGAGAGCTGAACTTACCCACAACCCCAGAAAACCCATATTAGTGGTCGTTTCTCAGTTTCAATAATAGTGAAGTGATATTATTTGTTGGCTTGCTGTGTATGCTATTTGTAGGTATTTTGAATTCAACATTGTAAAGTTTCATCATTTTGACATTTTAGGATTTTACATTTAGTATTTTGACTTTCAGTATACCACTATTGAATACATTGTCACATACCATGTTCAACCTTTGCACAGGAAAAACAAAACCGTCCCAGAATGCTTAGTCTTTTCCTAGACAGACCATAAGCTAAGCTAAACTTGTTTACAAATTCAAGTTGTCAGCATTATAGGTTAAACTCTTCTGCTGAGCCAATATGCCAAACTTCTTTAATTATGTTTAAATGTCATTCATCCTTTTGGCCTAGAATCAAAAGAACCCCTAGCATGTTCAGATGAACAACAATTGTATCAAGAATTATTAATGTCTTAACTACAACGACTCAGTCAACAGAATGAAGAAAAGGCTGTCACCAAGCTTAGGGAGCCTATAACAAGGAAGGTAACAAGAGATCCTGTAGAGGTATTAGAAATATTTTGGAAATTCTATGAAAGTCTCTATAAAACAGAAAAATATGGAAATCAAGAAAAGATACAAATGGAAATGTTTATGGAACAATTAAATATGCCAAGGTTAGAGGTAGATGAGGCTCAATTACAAACAGGACAGGAGGAGATGAGATAAAATTGTGATGTGTAACCAATCTACAGAAATGTCCCCAGGAATAGATGGTATTCCTGTGGAAGTTTAGAAGCTAGGAGGGAAAAAACTAATAAAGATCTGGAAGGTTTTGTTTAACAGTATCTTAAGAGGAGGAGAAGTACTAACATCTTGGAAGAAACCAGCAGTAGCTGTAATACCTAAAGAGGGTAAACATCCATCAAAGCCAGCTTAACACAGGCCCATTTCAATAGTAAACCATGATTATAAAGTGTTTGTGTCTATAATGGCTAAAATAAAGGCAAAAGTAATGCCAAAATTGATAGATATGGATCAATTTCACAAGATTAACAGAGCACTGATGATCCAGAGGGAAGCAGAATGTAAGAAAATACCATTGTTGTTGGTGGGTCTTGATGCAGAGAAAGCATTTGACAGAGTAAGATGGGACTTTTTGAGCAGGACAATGGAAGCATTTGCATTTCCAGAAAAAAAGTGTACGTTTGATTTAGAGGATATATGAAGGATTGGAGGCAAAAAATGAAAGTGTATGGGATCCTCTCTGATAATTTCAGCTTGAGCAGAGGAACCAGACAGGGGGTCTCCTCTTTCCCCTTTGTTATTTGTATTACATTTAGAACCACTGGCAAAGAAAATAAGGGACTCAGATATTCAAGGATATAATTGGTACGGTAGTCAAGAAAAGCTGGGTCTATTTGCAGATGATATTATTTTATAACTGACAAAACCAGAAAGAGACATTACAGTGTTGTGGAACATTCTGAGGCAATTTCAAATCTTTCTGTGATACAAAATTAATGAAGCTAAAAAGAGGCAATAGCAGTAAATTATGTACCCACTTATGAATTGGTTCAGCAATATCCATATTTCTGGGAAAATTATAAAATTAAGTATTTAGTAGTATAGATTAAAAATTATCTGGTGTGGCAGCTAAAGATATGTGGGAAGAGACTAAACAAAAGAGAATACAAAAACTGAGAAAATGGAAGCTTTATTATATGGATATGGACAGTAAAATACAAGCAGTTAAAATGTTTTTAATCCCTTTACTCTTATACACAGGCCAGGCATATTTTTATCAACCAGAGGAGAAGCTATGGATAGCAATTAATAAAGAGCTGAAGAACTTTATCTGGGAGGGGAAGACAGCAAGAGTCAAGTGGGATAAGCTGATTCTTCCAGTAGAGCAGGGTGGATTGGGACTACCCAATTTGAAGATGTATTTCAGAGCTACACAGTTAAGGCTACTACACATAGCACAAGCAGAAAACTATAATTCAAAGTGGAAAGGGATGATGATGAAACAGGGGAAGCTCAAGAAATAAGGAGAGACTAGGATTGGATACAGGTCTTTAAGGAGAATAACAATAACAATACAGAATACTTTATCTATCAAGTAGCAGAACGTATTCTAAGAACTGAACCAATGCAGGAATGGACAAAGGAGATTATGTCGATAAGGATGACTGCAATTAGGGATACAGATATAGGCAAGAGGGGGCTGGAATTTTTTGGAGAAAACTGGCAAAAGAACAAAGGTATTGTGAGTAAATAACCAGAGAGAGAAAGAAGATAGAATGGTAAGACGCCAAGAATTTATTTGGACTGCAGGTTAGAGATTGCCTTCCCTGTCAAGGACTGATAACAGACTATAGCCAAAGAGAAAGAAATAGGGAGTCCTAAATGAAAGACCGGCACTGGTAGAGTTTTTAGTAGAACTAGAACAAAAGCTGTCATTAAAAAAGGAATAATTAGTAGAGCATATAAAATATTGCATGATAACTACAAGAATCAATCAGAGGAGGTTAGAATGCATTGGGAAGAGAGACTGGATAAGCAATTCACAAAGAATCAATGGGAGGATATGTTTATGTCTCCCAAATATGCAACAAAATCTGGAAGATTTAGGATTTTTGCTTAGAAATGTTTACATAGATATTTGTATATCCCAAGTAGGCTCCAGAGAAATTTTCCTCAGGTAGACAGCAGGTGTTGGAGGTGTAACAGGGAAGAAAGATATAATTGGGGACATATTTTCTGGGTGTACGGTGAGTTGGCGGACTTTATGGATTGCCTGCAGGATGCACTGTCAGAGATGCTGGGTGGGCAGATTGGTGTGATGAGGGAGATGATTTTTCTAAGCTGTGATACAGAATCGGAATTGCCTAGACATGGTAAGGCTTTGTTGTGTCTAATGATGGTGGCTGCCAAAAAAGCAATTACTAGAAAATGGAAATCAAAATCTAAGCCAACTATACTAGAAGGAGTGAATATAATAACAGAGATAAAATAACTGGAATTAAGATCTTTAGAAAAGAGAAGGTGCAAATACATAGGGAAAAATGGGAATTGTGGGAACTATACATACAGGGAAGGAATGAGGTTTAAAAGAAAGCAGGACTTAAAAGAGCTATGTAATGTTTGACTGAAAATGACTGGGTAGATTATAAGTGCTGTATAACGTTTGCAACTGGGAGTGTGTCAGTATGGTTTGCGATGTAAAATTCTTGCAACTAGGAGTGTGTTGGTGTGGTTTGTTGTAAGTGATGGTTTAATAAAGATGTTTCTTGTTTAAAAAAAGGGCAAGAATTGAATAATTTATGAAATGTTGCTTAGGTTATATGATATATAGCAATATATCTGAAGTATAAAATTTGTAAACATGAATTTGTTAAAAAAGTTTGATTACTTTTATATAAATGTAAACTTGCCTATGTCACAAGTGATAATTCAATAAAGGTGTTTAAAAAAAGTATTATTAATGTCTTAACTGAGAAAGACAGAATGAGATAGATCTGCTCTTGTATATCTCCAGGATAAATGGCACTGTTGTATTCAGCTTGCCATATTATCAAAGCATTTCTCGTTATTCAGAATCATATGCCCCACAATTAGCCTTCAACAATACCTGAATAGTTTTACTATCATCTTCCATCTATATACATAGTTTTAAAATTAATTTAAAATTAATAATTAAGAATCCTGTCCATGCAATTATATTAGGAAATGGGTAATTGAAACCAAAAGACAAATAAAAGCGGTTAACAAAATACTATGAACCTACAGGTAAGTTGCCTTCCATTTTCAAGTTAAAGAAAAGAGTGGGTAGCTGAACTGGGAGAAAAAGGATAACCATATAGTAATATACCCTGCTGTGAAGTCAGATAGGTAGCACATAGGGCTTGAATATAAGTTTGTAACAGAAAATGAGTTAGCAATGGGAGAGCTGAATTAAATGCACTCTCCCTTCTGGCAACTGAAAAGTAAATTGTCTTAGACGTTATATGCAAGGCTATCACTAATGACTTTACTTACACAAACTAAGGAGAATGCATTTGCACAAAAGCAGATATTGATAAATCCTAAGCAAGGCCAGAAGCCTGCAAAAATAAACATTTCCTACAGTTGTTGACATTCATTAACATTAACTGTTTGTTTGTGTCTTTCGGCTTTTCCCGGTTAGAGGTCGCCACAGCAGAACTCCGGTCCGCTAATGATTGGCAGTAGAGTTTTACGTGCTGGCTTGCCGGGCCTAACGTACAACCTTCAATGAAGGAATGCCCATTCATGCATGTCGCCACACAGAAGATGCTCTAACTGAGAATTGAACTGGCAACGTCTAACTGTGAGGCGACAATGCTACCGCAGCACCACCACCACAGTCATTCATTAACATTAACTGTGGTAAAGTTAAAAACTGCTTTCACATAACCACGGAATGGTAATGGTCAAATGCAGTATTTTCTTCTTGCATTTGAATTAAATATTTGAACTGTGAAAATATCATTAGTGACTCTGGTGACAAGAACACAATTGTATTAATGCAAAGATGGACACATTCTGAGCAAGCCCAAAGCCAGCAGAAACAAATTTATCTACTACTGGTGATAGTCATAAACATTAATTATTTTGTCAGCATAAGTCATTGTGTTTGAGAACACAACTGAACAGATTGCCTGTTTGCCCTTTGCCAGTGTGCTCTCTGCTGCTGCATTCTCACTAGCAGTATACATGGCACTTTATTACTTTTAGAGCAGGAACCACATTGGGACCATATAAAATAGATGAGTAAATGGTTCTAATTTAAAAACTCAATGGGTAAAGTTAAGGGTGTGTGAAATGCACACCCACAAACACACACAGACACACAGATATATATCTATATCTATATCTATATATATATATATATATATATATATATATATATATATATATATATATATATATATATACTCTGTCCCAAACTGAACAAAACAAATTGATTGCTCTTTTTATATCTGCTGTATTTGTTGACTTATGTAGAAAAAAAGATGCAGTGACCCAAGGAACCTGTGTGAACAGAATTTAATCAGGAATTCAAAAAGCCATGACAGAGCAATGACTTCTGAGCCTGGTTTGATTTGGGCAGATAATCCACAAATATAAACTCAAGAAAGAGGAACAAATTAATTTTATAGAGCTTATACTACATATTTATAAGTTTAAGTAGTTAATATTGTAAATTATATGACAACAGGCTTTGAAAGAACAACAGTTTGCAGGTTAGGAGTTGATTCCCATAGCCTCCATTTGCATACTGAACTAATTTAGCCTTTCATTCAACACAAAGTACCCAAGCTGCAGTGGTGCAGCGGTAGCGTTGTCACCTCACAGCAAGAGGTTCTTCCTTTCGATTCTTGGCTGGAGTGCCTTCTGTGTGGAGTCTGCATGTCCTCCCCACGGTCGAGTGGCGTTCAAAAGACATGTGTAGAGCGTGCCTTCGTTGAAGGTGTGGTGTTGAGCTGGCACCTCAGCACTGTAAAAATCTACTGCCAATCATTAGCGGACCGGAGTTCTGCTGTGGCGACCCCTAACCGGGAAAAGCTGAAAGAAGAACATTCAACACAAAATACCTGGTCCTGTCTTTAGTGAGTCTTACCTGATAAAGGTTACAAGTTAAAAGTGGAGCTATGGATCAAAAGTCCTAGAGAGAAGGAATTAACAGAACTACTGAACAGGTAAATGTGAAGGCAGATCTTATGAAAACAGGTAGATGTGAAGGCAGATCTCACGGAAACTATATGGTTGTGATGCTTCATTTTATAAATGCATAGGATCAAGGTGTACAGACTTGGGGGAGGGGGGCTCTAAACACCAAGAATATTAGCTGTAAAGATACAACTTCTCAAAAATAGTGTTTTGTCCATGTGACTTAGCTGCAGAATATAGCCTTTCAAATGACCAAAAAAAGTGAGATAAAATGCTGTATGACTTGAAGACCATATGTAAAAAAGGAAAGAATAAAATATTTTTCTGTGAAATGAAAACATGCCACCAGAAAAGAAAAAAAATAATTTAGTTTGTTCTATAAAATGTAAGGAATTTGCTTCACAGTAACTGTTTATATATTATCCAAAGCAGACTTGAAGGGAGAGTTATAAAAGAGGAGAGTAAAATAGACATAGAAATAGTGAGAGTGAGAGAAACTATTAGAAAAAAAGATTTCTAACAGCAGAGATGGAGTGAAGGTGACGTATTTTTAATTGGGCTATATTGGAATTAGCCATTTGTAAAACCACTTAGAATCAATCCCCTTTTCTTCTTTACGTCTTCTAGGCTGTGGTGAGAATATCAGAAAGTTGAGCTTCTCAAATGCAAGGGGGTGTTCTTTGGGTTTCTATGGCAACTTAAGAACATTGTATATGTGTAAAATCCTCACTGAATCCCAAGGCATTCAAGTCCTTTTGAAATGAACTACAGAAGTTCACAAAGCTTTCTTCAGAACCGCCATGCTTTAATATCAAGCTGTTTTAATCAATTTGTTACTGTTCTTTGTAGCACAGAACTCTACTCATAGCAACACTTCTCATAGAAAAAAAAAAAACAAATGCAGCACACAAGAAGGCCTAGTCAATCACTAGAATTCAGGTTTTGACAGTATAAGGACTCAGAGTTCAGATATCATTACTGCTACTTCTTCACTGCATGCCTCTTCCGTAAGTCTATACAAAAACATTAATTTACGGCAGCTGCAAAAAAAAAAAAAAAAGAAGGTCTGGGCTTAAAACAAAATCAGCTGAGCTATCCAGAGTATATAAACTATATGCGACTAAATGTACACACATATAATATACTGACTGCAGAATTACTCTAAGGATTGTGTCAGCAGTAACAATCAGCTGGCTGAACAGTATGAGTACTTTAAAACAATGGATCGGTTAGGGGTTTGATTAAGAAGGAGGCCACAGAACTTTGAAATGTTCACTCTTCCCCTATACCATCCCCTTGTCAAATATTGTTCTCCCTAAAAAATTAGCAAAATGGCAGTGACATGAGACAATGACTTTGAAATTGATCCTATTTTATGTATAAACATAGATTCTGTCACATTCCATTTTTATAGTAAATGACCTCTCCTTATCTCCATCCAGTGGTGGATAACCTACCCAAGGCAGGCTACAGTGACTGAATTTCTAATATACTTATTTTTAAGCTGTTCAGTCCAGTGACCAGCTTAGCCTAGGCGTTCATTTCTGCTTGTAGTTCTTTCACAGTCTCCTATCATCTGTTTTTCTGTCTTTTTCATTCAGACCTTAGGGGACAGATACAGTGACATCACATCCATGCATGACATCTTGTCACCTGCCTCATCCAGGATTGTCTGTTGCCACTCCTACCTCTGTGTACCAACATTCACTTCATGCCCCACCTTTCTGCAAATGTGTTTAATCTAGGAGTTAATACTGTTCCTGCTGTCCACAGCTAACCACCCAGTGGTCCAGGCTTTTTTCTGAACTCATGTTGTAGGTAACAGAACACAAACTGCCTCGTCATATCACAAATGTAAAAAAGTATACATAGTTTTGACATTAAATAACAATCAGGAAGGAGCTTACAAACTTCAGATAGTTGATGTGGGTCTTGCTCAGTTTGTAGCATTCAGAAGTTTCATATCAGAACACCATTACAATATATAATTGCAGAGAGAGAGTGCGCATGTGCACGTGTGTGTGTGTGTGTGTGTGTGTGTGTGTGTGTGTGTGTGTGTGTGTGTGTGTGTGTGTGTGTGTGTGTGTGTGTGTGTGTGTGTGTGTGTGTGATCTACTTCACCCTGTCGAAAGCCAACAATATCGAAGCTGATATTGTCGGCACCAAAATGTCAAAAGCAAAAGTCATCACGCATGTAAACAGAAATCTCCGTAAAGGGAGATTTCCGTTTACTGCAATGTACTGTGATCTCAGTGTTGGCAGAGAGGAATGAAGCCCTGACTACAGCACAGACAACCTGAGTTTGATTAGCAGATTGAGTGCCTATAGAAGATGGTCAGGGAGAATGAGAGTGAGTGGCTACTCGTGGCTCACCCATCCTGATTGAAGGGAGCCAGAATGGCAGCAGGAAGGTATGTCAACAGGAGTGTTATAGGCTACCTCAGCCTTACTTAGAGTGGTCATCAGAAGATCAGAAGGAAAGTTCATAAATGTGAATTACACAAGAGGCTCAGCAGCAAGAAAGCATGGGTCATACATGTTTTAATGTAACCACTCTTAAAAATATATACCCTTGTAAAGCATACAAAGCCCATAAAGAAACTTTTATAATGATAGACATGCTGTAGAGATCAGACGTGAGCTCATTGTCCAAAATGGGGTTTGGAGGTTGGCTTAATGGTTAAAGTGTTTACCTCACAAACAGAAGGTATTGGGTTTGATTCTCACCCTTGAGGGATACATGGCTAAGCTTATAAAGGCCCCAGTGGTCATCAGCCTAGTATACATCCCTGCACCTATGAATGTATGCAATGAGCCCAAGCAGCTTAGCAGAATTTCTAGCTTGAATGAGTGAGTGATCCACAAATGCAAGTTTAAACAGGAAACTGGTATGAAGCCAAACAGCTTGTACTTTAATTTGATGACATACATTTGATAACCAGCTTGCAGATGAATTAGGTGTTACTCAGCAGAGACTTAGCCAGCTACGTCTGCCCAATCACCGTGTGTAGCAACAGTAAGCTAAGGGGACTCTTGTATCTGAAGGCATGCTTCCCCTTAGGGGACTCTAATAGCGGCTTGCCAATGCACTGTAAAGGGAAAGGGGTACTCCCAATGAAGAGAAAGTAGGCTGACCCCAGGACCAGCATGCTGATTTCCTCTCTACTATCTGACTGTTGTCAAGAGGCTGGAAGCTAATTGAGACTGATTATAGTGCTCTCATCCAATCTAGGAGTGCCCAGCTGATGTGGTCCTGGAATGAATGGACTGACTACATGTCAATAATGGAGCCATAGGGTAAGGTCCTGAGGGGAGCAAAAAGAAAAAAAATGATACATTCCATCTTTTCTTTGATTATTTTACATTGCTATCTATATATACAGAATCACTTGTGTCTACCTTTTCTAATGTAAATGCACCCCCCATCATTTTTCTTTCTGAGAGTGAAACTAGTTTTAAATTAACCAATTATGTTGACTAATTTTCTTTAATTTGTTTGCTTCAGACTGTTATCTCAGTGTCAAGATGTAGAAAGTTTGTTTTGGAATGGTTATCATGTGATACGTGGATTTGCAGTTCTCATTTCTATTAACAGAATACTTAACGTGGATTTCCAAAACAGCCTGTTCTATACAAATCATTTAACATGCTTCCACTTAATGTTGCCAAAATAATTAAACAAAGAATACTTTCAAAACACTACAACTTTAGCAATGGAGCTAAAACACTGTTTATTTAACAAAAAAACTAGGACTTCGGCAAATATCTTCCAGGTTTTTAAACTCGTCATTTGCTGAGGCTCTGGTTCTTTTTTTGTTAAATAAACAGTGGGCAGAATTCAATAAACTCTAAATGACTCACTTAAAATGGATGTGTGTGTGTCACACTGTGTCATGCACACAGTAGCATGCCAATTTGTATTTAGTAAGCAGCTCTAGACATTGTGTAGAGCTTCTTAAAGACAGTAAACATCAGGGCATACTAATTACTGCACAAGCAGCTGAATTGTATGTTAATCAACTTATCCAAAATGCCGGAGCTGTTCAACAAGCTATAAAGCAATCATGTACACTTAGTGTAGCCTTTTGCTTTGTATTCCAAAACCTATTGGAATACAGCCACAGAAACTACACTGGAGGTGAAAGAATGTTCAAGTCTATGCTGTTGCTGCAGCTGATAGACAAGGAGCAGAAGGGTATTAAGACCCTGTTTAACTTTTCATGGTCTGCATGAGGTGGAAATAGTACAGTTCTACAGAATGAATAAAGACACACTCCAGGAACTCTGCAACCTATGTTGTCCTCACCTGAGAGTAAGGGCAAACTAAGGGGAATCAGTACATGTGGTGACAAAGATATGTGTAGCATTTAGAATATTAGCTACATGAACCTTTCAGTGACCCACAGGGGACATGCTGGGGGTGTCACAAGCATCCAGGATCCTACGCCAATTCCTGAATGCTATGTTACAGCATGACAGCAACTATATATATCCCCCTACTTCAGAGAACTGAGCTAGAACTATGCAGGAGTTCTAACCCATACCACATGCCCCTGAAGTCTTGTGAGCCATAGACTGCAGGCACATTGAGATCAAAACACCAGCTGGGGAACAGGGAAGAGTCTGCATCAATAGAAAGGAGTTCCACTCCATTAACTGCCAGGTCATGTGTAATGCTAGGGGAATCATCCTGAATGTGTGTGCTGACAACACCAGTAGTTACCACAAGTCCCATATCTGGCACACCTCACAACTCTAACAGAGGTTTTCAGAGGTGAAGTCCCACATGGCCATTTACTGGGTGATGCAGGTTATGCACTTGAACCATGGCTGATGATGCCCAGCAGAAATAAACACACATCCATGTAGGAACACACATGCTCAAAGAAGAAATATCGTAGAGCATGTGTTTGGGTTGTTGAAGTATTGGTTTTGGTGCCTAGATACAGCGGGGGGGGGGTCTGCAGTTTGATTCCAGTACTTGTGCTAAAATTATCACAGTCTTTGCTATCCTACACAATATTATCCTGCAAAAACAGCTGCAGCAGGAACACCAATGGCTAGGAGCAAACATTCCACCACAACTGGCCAGGTCACCACATCTACACACAGGTGAGGAATCAGAGGGGGAACCCCCAGCTGCTGTGGGTGGAGGTGGACATACGCAAGCACAATATGCCTTCACCTTGACCAAGAGACAATGGATATCACTCATGCTTACCATCTAAGGGGTGCACATTTTATCCTATGCACAAACATAGAGTAAAATTGATGCCAGGCAACACTCACAACATTTATTTACCTATGCAATGGCTGTGTATTGCTAGCATAATTTCAGAGTCAGCTTTGAATGACAACAGTTGTAACTGCAGGGGTATTAAGGTCAGTGTTCAACCTGTGATAGAAAAATAAATATGTAAGAACATGAATGAATGGCAGATACCTGTATAACTGGTACTTGTAAAAGTAGCTAAGTACAATGTGTGAGGTGTCCAGCAATGCCATCAATTTCTGACATGACTGACATCTGTAATATATATTATGCAGTTTGCCAAATAACCTAGCCCATGTAACTGAAATACCCACTATACAAAAGTATTCCAAAAAATGTACTTATCTTTACACTCTCACAAGTGGAGCAATAAGCATGATTGAAAACAGTCACCTCCCCTTCAAGTTCCCTAGCTACATTGTTATCTTTCAATGTAGATTCAGCCCTCTGAGCACTTTGAAGATGCAAATGAGGTATGAATTCATTACATTTAATGTTACTGTGATGGTATGAATTCATTAGAGTTGCTGAATACCAAACCTTTGACTTCATGTAGACATAGTAGCAGATGTAGATATAGTGTAGCCTCTACACCATTGTTAGATGAGAATGTCATGCAAATGTGAATGATTATCCAAGACGGATGCAAAACACAGTAATGCAGAGACAACGTTCATTGAAGTGGGTGTGTCAGTGAGGATGCACTTACAAAGTGTAGAACTAACTGCAATGAGCTTTTAAACAAAACCAAACACCTCACATGTATATGCCCTTGACATAATAGCACAGTTTCCTGCCTTTACTGAAAACTGTTGTTGACTGTCATGTATTTGTATCACACCTTGAAAGAAAAATGAGAGAATATGCACTAGAGATTGCACGTGTGATAGAAAAGCAGAGATAAGAGAATGATTTCAGAATACAAAGAGAAGGCAGAGCCCAGTTTTGCAAACATATTCATAAATATTAAGTGAGCACTCAACTGAGAATGTCCAACTGTATAAACTGTTTAATACTGGATACGAAATGTGGATTGCTTGTATGCACATAATTTGATTGGTAATGCAAAGCTGTGTCTGTGGCAAAGAGGATATCCCCCTACAATCATGCTGTGTAAGTGCAATAGTCCAATGGAGCAAATACAAAGCTGTCTAGTTGTTTAACCTTTATTTCCCTTTTATTATCCTTTTTCCCATGTGCATAGCACACAGCTGTAACCCTTCCATCTCCAAAATGAAGAACACTGCCTCTCATATTGTGGAATAAATGGGTAAAAATGTGGAACGCTTACTAACAGCTTACTAACAACTTCAGCCAGGAAGCTCACATGTAGTTAATATGCATTATTTTACACTTATAGAAAGTTATTTTGATACAATAATATGATTTTGTACTAATTACCATAGATATTGGTTAAAAAATACCTAACAGTGATTTTATGACAGACCCTTTCAATGTGGAACTATGAGGAACATGGACTTTTTAGGAGCCAAAATGAGGAACATTCATTGTAATGAAGAATATTTGAGAGGCATGGTGCAGCGTGTGGCATAGAGCAAACACAGTTAACTTCTCAAAAAGTGAAAATTCTATTTTAGTTGCCTTATAGAGTGCAAACATGCTTAGCAGCATTGTGCTATGGTCAGCAACATGGATGGTAATGACCACAGAAAATTCACCTGTTAACTGGCTGCCTCTGAGGCATAAGGTGTAAATAAGTTGAGCTAAAAAAGAGACAACATAGGTAAAGTGGAGTCGGAGTCCCATAGTAGTTATTTTTACTGAGGAAGGGTCATAGTGAGTATTTATACACACAATAAATGTTCACTATTGTCTTTTACATTTGTGTGTTGCCTACCAATGTGCAAACATGGTACACTACTTAAGGAAAAAAGTAAAAAATTAAATTTGATTCACCTCTCTTATTCTCTAGTTCTCTATTTTACAACTGCAGAGGAAATCTTGGCTAGCAGGGAGGCACATGCTGAGAGGTTGGAGTGACTCAGAGAGGCAAGAGGTATGTCTGTAGCACAACTGATCTTGATTGTATTAAATATATTGTGGTTCTATAGATCAGTATCAAGTTCTGCATGCATATCTTAAGTGTAACAGGAAGCATGCAAGCTTTCATATTTAGTTTTGGTAATTGTATTAGGCAAGTGTAATAGTGTATTCAGATTATGAAGGTTCGTTTCCCACAAGTAGCCTATAGAATCACATTCAACAAGTAATATTTTTACATTTGGAATGCAGCAATATGGCTTTAATGCCACATTGTTAAGTTATTTATTTATTTACATTTGTTTACTGGGAAAGTCCGACTGGGCCAGAAGCCCATTTTCAGTGGAGGCCCGCGGAGAAAAGCTCCAATATAAGCAAAATACAATAATTAGATAGTACAATAGTATACATACAGTAAGATGCAGAATACACATCATCTAGTTAGTCTATACAAAGAAGTATTCAATACAGTTTTCTAGTAGATACAGGTTCAAAAAGAAAACCACAAGCATTTCAGTGAAGATCACTGTGAGAAAAATAAAATTAGTACTGTTTACATATTAAATAATAGTTATGAACAGATTAGATTGCCTTTATATATATATATATATATATATATATATATATATATATATATATATATTTATTTTTTAGTAGTAATAAATACTGAGGAGAAGGAGAAAATGAGGTAAGGAGTGGACAGTGTGTTGAGAGAGTTACAGATATCTTGTCAATCAGGTTTGGCGCAGGAGCAATGCCAGTTCTTGGATAGATGTTCAAATAGTAGTTTAAAACTGGTAGATTCAGGTGTGTTTTGGAGGGTGTGGGGTACAGACTTCCATAATTTGGCTATTTGATTTCAGAATAGGGCTTTACCGTGAGTGCTGGTTGCTTTAGTTACTGTGAGAATTTTTCTGTCTGCAGATCTTAGACTTTGTGGACATGAGTAGGGAACAAGTTCCTTCACGGACTGAATTAATCTGTAGTATCTTAAAAACATATACTGAATATGTGCATATTACAATGATTACTTGTAACAATTCACAATCATTTTTGTAACTATAAAAGCTCTATGGCTACTATAATAAGAAAAGTAAAGCATGAATGTGACATTTCATGGTTCTAATACTTTCTTTTCCTTTTTGTCTCACCCCAGCCCTTACCTCTCTCTCACCTTTTTTTTGTGAGTTGCCAGAAATCACACCGTTCTAATGTCATACCTTTCTGCCAATAAACCAAATGCATTTCAGCACAGAGCAGTGGGGCAACTGCTGTGGCTTGGCATGCTAACTCTGACCAGCTGCCATACCAATACCTAGCACCTGTGAGATGCAACCTGGCAGTGCTGCCTCCACAGCTGCTGCACTACCTGGCCCACCCACATCAGGTAGCATTGCCCTGGCTGGTGATGCAGTGGTACCCTCCAGGAGTACTGGTGGAGGTGGTGATTATGTCACCCACCAAGAGCTGATATGGGATGGTGCTTGCACTAATAGAGACCAGCCTTGGCGCCCACATCAGTCGCCTGGAGAGATTGCTAATTAAAATACAAAAGTGAGTCCCACATCAAGCAGTCTCACAGGGAACTGAGGAAGGAGACAGTGATGACAGTTCTGAGGGGGGAGGACTAGATTCTCACTGTTCCCATGCTTGAATGGCATGTGTCTGTGATGTCCCCTACCTATCCCCAATAATGGTTTCTGCAACCTTTTGTGTCCATCACCATCTCTGTGTCTGTCTTGTTTGTTTCCACCTGCTTTCTCACCTATCTTACCTACCTGACCCTCACATTTCTATGTCCCTTCCCAACACTCCTCTCTTTTTGAAATGCAAAAAAAAAAATAGGCACATATCCCACCAAAAAACTGCCCCATTAATAGCTCTCCACTTCACATATGTGTCTTCTCAACACACTTGATTTGGTCCAATTGGCTATACAACATCATTGTGTTGTTTTCCCCCATCTGTGTTGTGGTGACAATCCAAATTCATCAAATTTTGTCTACATGTGCACATTACTGTACTGAAAAAGTGAATATCTACGTTCATTCCTAATTACCCTCCTACAAATGCGTTTATTGCTTCCCGATTGTTCTTACCTCTGCTTGCACTCCTATTTCACAACTTTCCTATCAACCCCATTTTTGCACATTTAATCTGGTCAAAAATAGAATCAAACACAACATACATATGACCAGTAATAGCCCATAAAAAAGCCTTCACTTTTTGTCCTCCTCATGTGCACAGAGTTTGGCATAATTCACCAATGCCAAGTGGCAGTGAATGGGCTATTCATATCCTACAGCAAAAACTGGTGAGTTTTTGCCATCAGCCACACAAGTCTAGTTATCTTTGTGCTTAAACATGAATGCAGAGTTAAGGCAGAGTAAAGGCACTACTTTAAAACAGTTACTCTGATAGTTCTGCACACTGCTGTATGTAACAAAGTGTAACTTCCTAGGCGGAGTGTTGACATAAATCATTTGAATGAAGATTTCTTTTTGCCCATGGCATCAACAATTTGATTCCAGATGCATCTCACATCATTTCTTAGTGTGATGTTATATGTCTTTAATATGTTTAATCACCCACATTTTAACATTTGCCACAATTATGAGTTCTCATGGAGATATATTGGATACTGGCCAAACAAATATTTGCATTGGCATCCATCCCCATAACTATGACATATTTATTCAACCTTGTTCTGCATGTCATAAGCCTGTTGTCCCTCTCCTAACCCTTCTTTACCCCTGTATCAGACACTTCAAATTACAGAACATGGCAGGTTAATAAGGAGAACACACCAAAAACATCTCCATGCATGTTCCATTACACCAAACATTGTTAAGTGTATGTCCATCTCTTCTTGTATTCACCCCTTCACTCACAGCCCTCTTTATGTGTGTGTATCTATTAGGCTGATGAACGTAAAGGTCATCTTCTGGTTTCTTCATACTGTCATGACTCTACTGATGGAAATACAAACATGTTACCTTGATTCAATAGGTGATCAGTGGTCCGGTAGTGTGCAAGGTTTCAGAATCTGCTGTAGTGTCATGTTCAGGTGATGATGGATAACATGTTCAGTTAATATGATGTGGAAACTGTCCTTACTGTGAAGAAGCATTAATCACATACTTTTCAGGATATCCTGCACAAATAGTTGGCATACCTGCTGAGTCATACTAATCATTTCAAAAGATGTACCATCCCTTGTCATTTGTAGCAAGCTGTGCACACAATCAACTTGTGATTTACAGTGAGGCCTGCAAAACAGCTAATAGTTGTAGAAGTATACTGAGGTAGGCATTGCTGATACAATTTGGAGAAGACACAGACTTTACTGTAGTCATTTGGTCACATTTGTACTCCTGATTACATGTACTTAGCTAATGACATCCTGACACCATTAAAAAGGAGATAATCACTGTGCTCTAACCAGGAGCTCACTCTTCATATGCACTGTTCCACAGAGAAAGCTAGGCAGTAGGTGTATTTTCCACACTCAGTAATGTCCAGAGTGTTGATGGTTGCACATTGCCACTGATCCTGTTTGCATGCAGGAAGGCGTACTGCAATATGTTTCACTGTTTTTCTTAAACAGAGAACTGCATTTGCTTGGTGCTTAATGTCGTGCAAATGGAGATGGCAAGGACAACAGTTATTTATGGAATAAAACTTTGACCACAACATTTCAAAGATAGACTACATTGTGTACAATTTGCTATCTGCCAGCAATTTCTCTGATAACATATCTTGCAAGCCTGACACATGAATTAACAACAAACAGATGCATTTTACAGTTAACCCCAATCATGTCAGTTAGTCCCTATTTGTGCACAGATTGGCAATGAGCACCAGTAGACACTACTACTTCACAAGTCTAAGTTGAATTCCTGACATCTGAATCACACATGCACTAATACTTTGCTATCATCTGCGCAAATCAGCTTCTCAGCAAAGCACTTTGTGAAGAGGTGTTTAGCATGTCTAACTCTGGTTACTAGGCATAATCTTGCAATACATGGAAATGTACTCATAAACACAAGAGAATGGGAGTGCCATGTGCTTCCCTGAACATGTAATTTCTGATATTCATGTGTACCCTGCAGCAAAGCACTTGCAAATGATATATCAGGAATTGGGCCATTGTCAAACAGACTCCAGAATTACAGACTGTAACTGCATTGTTACATTTGTTATGGTTTTCTTTCTGAGGAACACTGAGGATGTCATCATCTCAAAGATGCATACACACATCATGAAGCAGAGCCCCTCCATGACCCTCTCCAAGCCATCTCCAGACCACTGGATGTGTGATTACTAATTCTGTCAATGTGGCCGTGCACATGTCGCATATGGACAGAGGTAGTCTCTATTAAATCAAACACATATACACACATACCCCTACTATCTTCCATCACATTAAAATAGCAATTTGGATTAAAATGGTATAATAATGGCTAGGATTTTATGTGCTCTTGCCTATTAGCATAGTAATGTGCTATGTTAAGGTGTTGATGTACTGAAGCTCTACAACAGTGTATTGATGGCTGCTGCCACCATTTGGTTACATGTTCTTTCCTTAACAGCTGTAGTAATATGCCTCCTGAGGACTGCTGACATTGGATGATGCTATGTATATTGTTGCCTTACTAAGGCATGTGTTCTTGTAGTGGAGCATATCATCATTCTGCACCGTTCTCATTCAATCATCACAGTGACAGATGCAGTATGGAACAGGTGTGAATGTGTATACCTAGCATATGGAAATGTTATCTTTCATACAGCAGTCATACAGTAGTCATACAGATTACATGGGAACATATGCCTGGATTCATCCACATATTCTAATGCTGTTATAAGACAAACACATGACATGTTGAGATTCACTTGCAACCTTGGGTAATTCACTGTATGCACTATTGTGTTGCTATTCACAAGGATTATGCAAGTGTTCCCCTGCAGCATGTGTAATGGTAAGCATTTGTGTCATGAACTGATCTGCATGAATAGCATCCATCTCTGTTGTAATGTGTCCACAAATGGTGTCAGGGCCCTCACCCACACATTTCCACTGACAAAACATATAGACACATGATGTGCAACTGATGTAATGACATGAAATAGGAAGAGTTATATGACTGTGTTAACAATTCCACTGTGTTGTATGTGACTCAGACCCAAGGTTTTATTTGAAGGTGATGTACAGCTTGAAGTCCAGTTGTAGCATAGGTACAGCTATAGTATATATAGCATCATGGACTTACCTACATCACATCAGTATTACCACTTGATAGGTTGCATGAACACATATGGATGTAGGTCAGGATTCCATGGCAATATAAGATTTTTACTGGCAATGTCAGGGGGACAGTGATCATGTGGCACATGTGCTGAATTTTGACATGTACTTATAAAGGGTACGCCATGTATTTTTGTATGTGTACAATATCGCAGTGACAGCTTCCTCATCGACATTTGACTTTGCACTGCTGTACTTCCTGTGCACATGGACATAGTTGATGTATTGTCATCAGTCTCATATATTGCTGTACCTTTCATTATAATATATCACTTTGTAATTCACCCATCAGTTGCAGATGCTTATCCATTGCTATTACATGTGGCAGATGCATGCAATGCACAGCTGTGTGTAGGGAATTCACTCATAAGAGTGCACTGTTTGTATCCATATAACTGATACCTATAATCAGCCAGGGATGCTTTACTCAGGTGCATCACATCTGGCATATTGAGTTCACACATATCTTGTTAGCCATACAGTTCTATTCTTTGGAAATCATATCCATTCAGATTTAACAGTGCAGATTTCCCTTCAAGGTGTTCTACTAGATGCTTGTGTGATACATCTTTCTGTGTTGCACCCACTAAATACACAGCTCAGTGAAAACACTGATAGCATAGGTTTGATTCTTGTAGGTGTGGATTGCAGCTTATGTGTCATGCACACCTGTCAACTCTACAGAATTCCCCTTGATTTTAATTCCAGGTTTAACACTGTGTGTCTTAACCCCTCCAAAAAGTAATATTTTTGGGGAAGGGGTGGTGAATTCCCCTTTAGAATACTAACAGTCATTACAGTTGTACAAGTCTGTTCCTGCAGAATATGTATAATAAGTTAAACTCACATAGTTGGTCAATGCTGTAGATTAATGGTTGTAATATTTTAAAAGTATCCATGATTGTGTCTTTTTCTGTCAACATCTGTCCACGAATCTGTTGCTATGTGTCCATGACTGGTTTAGAAGTATAGTGACATATCAGCCATATTCAAGCAAGTCATTTCACAGATCTTCAGACTATGCACAAACCCCATTTTGGATATACTTTCCTTGCTAAATGTCCTCTAAAGAGAGCATGTCATTGATGTTTAAATCACAACCATTCACTTCCCTTAACATGTAACCTTTTGTGACAATGACATATATGCTACCATGTGTGATGATATAATATATTCATACAGGAGGTGTATGCAGCAGTACGTACTGTGCTATCTACATATGTGCTTGATGTTATGCTACGGACTTGTCTTTGATGTGAACATACATTGACACACCCTATCTTGGGGACAGCGCCATATTTAGCTGCCCTCGTCCTCTTTATTCATTCCTATCATTCATATCTGTGCCCATTTTCATCGGCAGACGTTCCCAGCCTAGTGTACATTTCCTTGTATTTGCCCTTACCATTTCCACTCCCCACTCCAGTATTTCATTCTGCAAATAATTATTGCTGCGAACATTGCACTCAGTACACTTTTTTTACTGTTATTACTCCTGTTATTACAGTATTTTCAACCCTGGTAGTCATTGTAACTGTCCGCACAATCTCATTGAGCAGATTTGCTCGTAAGCACACCTGAATGCTTCACGTTTCTGTGGTCATGTTGCTCTGCTAACGGTTTCGTAGCAGCAGCACTGTTGCTGACCATGAAACTTTGCTTGTATTCATGTAAGCGCAATGAACAGCATGAATATGCGATTAGTGTTGCTGTTCATCGCGCTAACAATTAAATTTTGTGTGGGAGTTACACAAAGCATACAAGGAGCTTATTGAATTCCCAAGAGTCTTTTAGCTCCATTGCCAAAGTTGTAATGTTTTGAAAACTGTTCTGCACAGATTATTTTTACTCGCTTGATCTCTCAAGCTCACTCAGCATTTCCTCAAACACATTGGCTTGTATTGGCCTTTGCTCAGAGCTCTGTTGCTAAGTTCTTTGTGCAACAATATTTATTTATTTACTTATTTTATTTATACTTTGTTGACAAGGTCAGTTCCACTAAGCTAATGTTGTCTTTTCAAGGGAGACATATGTGGCCAAATTCAATAAAGCCTACACTAAGTGTACACTAAGCGTACACAATATTTATTCAATAAAATTCTTATCACAATTTTTGTGCTTTCTAGCCACTTAGAAAGATTACATTAAGTGTACATCTAGTCTACAATTTGTGGTAACCTATATGAATCTAATCAATATTTAAAGCTGCAAGAATATCAGTAGGAAAACTGAAATTAGTAGGAAGAAGGTGTGGATTATGTCTGTGTTGTCTGTTCACTCAAAACAGTGTACACTTAGTGTAGGCTTTATTGAATCTGGCCCATGATGTTTTAATAAACTATTCTAATATCACCAAATGTATCTTTTCATAAGGCTAGCCGTTTAAGATTACCTATAAGTGATGTTTATTTGTGATTTGCACAGTAGAGCTGAAATGTGAGTTTCCTTATTTCTTTAATAACTGTGCACATCTACATATGTTGTCTGTAACTTGTCTTAGATGCAGATTCAGTGTTTCTACAAAGCCAAAGTGTCATCATATATTGTTTTATTAAACATGCACTTCTAGGCTGTAAATATTTGTTATTTACAGTAAAACTTATCTAAGACAAACTGTTTAAAACATTAAAAACATTTGATGTAGAAAATAAAATGTTGGTCATTTCTTGGAAAAAATATGAACATCTAATTAAAATTAAATAATATCTTTCTAATAATCAGAAAATCTTAAGATAACGTAAGTCCAGCCTTTTACAGTTGGCCATAAAAGGTCAAAGGTTCACACTGTTAGTTGTGTTCTTTTAAACTGACAGTATGACAGTTCTGAAACGATGCTTCCTTATGCAAATAGGAAAATAGAACTGTTGTTGGCTATTAGAAAAATAAAATGTCATCTGCTTTTCTTATAATATCAGAGTGCTATTTCTTAATATTATCATTTACACAGCAGTACTTGGTGGTCCATATGGGGACTCAGAAGATGCAGACACCACCTGGACTTTCCAATAAGGTCAAATGATTGACTTCAACAATTGGCTAAGCTTCTGGTGTCATTCTAAGGGGATCCAGTATCTGTCTGCCTGGGATGACATGGTCGACAAGCCATGATGCTTTGCCAGAGATGGCCTGCACCTTTCACCCCTGGGATTCCAGATACTGGCTAAAGCTCTTGCCGCCCCTATAGTGCCTTTTTTAGGCAAGGTCCAAATGACAAAACCACCACCATTAACAGGTACAGGCAAACAAAAAATGAGGGTAATGCTACTCAATGCTAGAAGTCTAAACCTCAAAATGTACTCACTCGAGGCACTCCTTAAAATGAAGAACATCGATATCTTTGCTGTGACTGAAACCTGGTTCAAGGCTCCGGAGAGCACCCCTGCATTAACAGGCTATAACTCATACCATACTTTTCGGCCATCTAACCTGGATCAGATCACCAAAGGCAGAGTTGTGTCCATATACATTAAGGATATCCACACCTCCAGGCTAGTTGCCCAACATAATGCATTTGAAATTATCCAAGTGCAACTAACTCTGGGCAAAACTGCAATCCAAATTATAGCTTGCTACAGATCCCCCACCATGCCCCAGGACTCCCACTCCTATTTTCTTGATATACTGGAAAACATTAGGGTCCAACTAAACACTCTAATAATGGGCGATTTCAACTACCCCTACCATTAACTGGAAAAACTACTCATGTACCAACTCCTTCGCTCAACGTTTTCTAGAATTCATAAACTCCAATGCCGTGAATCAATTTATCTATACCTCCATCAGGGGCAACAGTATCCTAGACCTAGTCATTACCAACATGAGTGACCGGTGTTCCACACCTGAAGTCAACTCCTCATTGGTCAGATCCAACTATAAGCTAATCACCATAAATATCCACATCCCACCTCCACCCACCCAGATTAAGGAAACCACTGTAAAAAATTTCTCCAAAGTCAACTTCATGCTTCTTAAGACAGAAGTGGCAAATTTCACGACATCCATGCAGATGGGCAATGCAGTTATGACTGCAGAATCCTACACAAATACACTCTATAAGCACTTACACAAGTGCATGGATCATGCTATCCCTAACAGAACCAAGAAGCTATCCTCCAAAAAAAGGAAGCCAATCTGGTGGACCCCACTATAAACAAACTCTACAATAGAAGGAAGAAACTGTTGCAGAAGAGAGTAAAATCCCATGAGTGGAGGAGCTTCCTGGTCAGCCTCAGTAAGAAACTGAGATCCCTCATAAAATCCTCCAAAACTAGCTATGAAAATGAGATTGCCACTGATTCTAAGGACAACCACAAACCATTCTATAGCTATGTGAAGAATCTCAATGGCAACACCCAGGTCTGCTCTGAGTTACAGCACAGTGGTATGAAAATTACAGAACCAACTGATATCGCCAACATCCTGAGCTAACTTTACCCCCCTCTCACCCCCTTAAGGGCCCATATCTATACCAGAAGATTGTAGAGCCCCTGCAATCACAACTGCACAAGTAAAAACTGCACTCCCCAAAGCCAAGAATACAGCTTCCATGGCTGCATTCTACATGACCTTCAGAATGAACTGGCCCCCCACCTAAGCACCATGTTCAATCATAGCCTCATGTCAGGTTTTGTACCCATTGAATGGTGCACAGCAACAGTTATACCACTCCACAAAGGGGGAGCCACCATGGACCCCATGAATTATCGCCCTATTAGCCTGATGAGCCTGGTCTGCAAGGCCATGGAATGCATCATCATGGAACTCATAAACAAAGACATAGGTAACCTCCAAACTCTGGACCCCACCAAGTTTAGGTTTGTGAAGAGAAGATCATGCCTCCTAAACCTGAATGACTTCTTTGAAACAGTTACCAAAGCCGTAGATGAAGGTAAGGCAGTTCACACAGCCTATCTTGACCTCACCAAGGCTTTCGACACCATCCCCCATTCTGGAATTATAGATAAACTTACTAAACTGGGTATAAGTCCATACATCACAAGATGGGTTGCCAACTGGCTCACTGACAGAACCCACACTGTAAAAGTTGCAGACTCCAAATCTGACTTCAAACCAGTGACAAGTGGAGTACCACAGGGTTCAGTCCTGGGTCCTCTCCTGTTTGGTATCTACTTCTCTGAAGTAAGGGCTGACACAGAGGGCCTCTGGGTGACGAAGTTCGCAGATTACTGCAAATTAGGTGCCATAGTCGAATCCCCAAATGATGTGGACATCCTACAGAAAGGCCTCACTGAGACAGATGCCTGGTGTCAGAGCCATGGCCTCAAGCTAAATGCCAAGAAGTGCATTGTCATCCCCTTTGGTAAAAACTCTGTTCCCATGAACTACCACATAGGCGGCAGTCCACTTAACACCAAAGGTGTGATAAGAGACCTTGGGACTCAGGGGGACAGTAGTCTCTCCTTTGATAATCACATCACCACAGTAATCAGGAAATCCTTTTACGTGGCACACATCATCACAAAAGGGTTCTCATCCAGGAAAAAAGAGGTCATTGTTCCCCCTCTACTCAGCTCTCATTAAACCCATTATTGAGTACAATGCCCCTTTTGGAATGTAGCTCAAAAGACATCTGCAACAGCTGGAAAGGCCGCAGAAGTACCTTAAAAAGAGGATTACAGGCCTCAAACAGATGTCCTACGCCTACTCCGAGGTGATCTCTGCCAAACATACAAAGCTATGTCAAACCTAGAGCTGTTGGACATGCTACACCTAAAGAAATCCCAATCCCTCCAGGATATACACTCTCGGGACCTAAACCTTGTCACCACAATAAATAGAACATACTGGAATGATAGATTCCTGTCCCAGAGACTTCCCATACTCTGGAACAAGCTACCTATGTCAAGCAAAGTTCCTCATTATACTATAAGAGTAAGTGTTATCACTGTACAAATGCTCCTGTTACTAATAAAATAAATAAATAATCCAAAAGAGAAGTGCAGGAGCAAACCAAGGCTGGCAACAAAAATCAGCATAAATCCAGCAGTCACTAAGGCTTATTCAAGCAGCAGAAATAAATGATAGTTCAAACAATGACTGAATCCATGCCAAAAACAGGTAAAATCCAAGCCGTTTTATTGGTAAGCACTTTTACCCTGTAAGGGCTTTTTCAAACCATGAGAAACAAACACGGAATAAAATCAAGTCACATTTTATAAGGAAATAGGACTGACATCACTTCCTGTTCCTGATTAAAACTTTTCAGTATGCAAAAATAATACATATATATAAGAAATATGTATATAAAAACTATATATATAAACAATATATATATATAAAACAATACACATCTGTGTATAGAGGCAAATATAAAACATTTTGTTAACATTCTAAAATATATGTGTTTATCTCACAGTAAGTCTCCTATTCTTAAGAACAGGTTTCAACGGAATTTTGTCATTCAAACCTGGTCTCCGGTCTGCGCTAAGTCTGATAATCCATTTTAATTCTAGTGTTTCAGTGTAATTGCATATATCCCCTCCCATAACACTGGGTTCATTGATCTGTATAACTAAGAATGCAAATTAATGTGTATTGCCACTGTCTATAATATGTTTAGAAAGTGCACTGCGTGGAGACAGTGTGCGGGTGTGATAAAGTTGTTCCCTTACCCTATTTCGTAGGTGTCTGTTTGTCTTGCCTACGTAGAATGCTTGACAGGCAGTGCACTTGGCTAAATAAATGACATGTGATGTATTGCAATTAGCACTGAGTTGAAACCTAAAACAATAGGAGATAACTGGGAGGATAAACTGGGAACTGGTGTCTACAAATTTGCAAAAATTTCAACAATTACATGGAACAGTACCCACAATATTGTTCAAACACTCATTGGGCTGTGTAGATAGACGAGGGTAACAAAGTAATCTACGTAGGTTAGACTTGTTCCTATATCTAAAATAAGGCTCCTCACCAACAATGTCCTTGAGTTGTGAATCAAGTAAAAGTAGATTCCAATTCTTGTTCAAAACCTCTCTTATACTGTTTATATCTTGTGTATAACTAACAGGAAATCTAACTGGTGGATTCCTAACTTCAGGACATATATCAGGGACATTCTACACTGAATATGGTTGTGTGAAATATGGTCTAGCAATACCATTCCTCAGCTCCAAAACACCTTCAAAGTGGGAGGTGATCTCATCTGGCCTATATGCTCTTTGTAAAAGCCTATTGTTTAAGTCTGACAACTCTTGTAAGAAGCTAACATAGTTTGGTTTCATCCTGGATGCTCTTATCACCTGTCCCCTTATCAAGTTCTTATAAATATAATTGGGGTGCATACTTTCCCGATGTAAAAGGGAGTTCCTATAGCACGTTTTTCTAAAGACTCCAGTATTGAGCATCCCATTTGGCAGTCTGTCAACAAAAACATCCAAAAAAAGTAATACAACTAATCGAACTTTCAATAGAAAAGTTCAAAAAATGGTTAGACTGTTAATCTCTTTATGGAAGTTATCCAGGGCTTCATCTGTACCAGTCTACAGGATGAGAAGATCATCAACAAAACGTGCATAGAAAACAAAATGTTTCTTGAAACTATCTAGGACAAACAGCTTATTATGTTCCCAGTCCAGCATGACAAGGTTGGCGTAGCTATTGGCACATGAAGTGCCCATAGCCACGCCATACTTCTGAATATAGGCTACCTCATTAAAAAAAAGATGTTATATTCCAGAACAATTTCCAAGGCAACAAATAAATCTTTCATAGCTGGACTATAGGCTTCACAACTCTGTAAACATCTCATAACACTCTCAACACCTTCAGAATTAGGTATCATAGTAAAAAGGGGCTGTACATCCAGGGTAACCATTTTATAATACATATCTAATGGTAGATCTACAACCTTGGAATATAAGGTCAGTAAAAAATGTTTTGTGTCTTTGAGAATATGTGTAGATTCATTCACCAAGGGTCTTAGGTGTTTCGCAATGTAGATGGATAAGGGCTCCGTTGCCCAACCTCTCCCTGCCACTTTTGGTGTCATTGGTGGGTCTCGGGGATTTTATGTACCTTGGGGAAGCCTTGATGAAAATCTTGATGAATGGATGGGAATTAGGAAATTCACCCCAAGGATCACTTCTGTGTCTATGCTCAACAGGGGCACAAGAAAATAACGTTCTTGGGTGGCGAAAGCCAGAGAACCTTGTTGGTAAGGCTTACATAGGCCCTAGGGCCGATAGCCTAGTACCTACCTATAAACCTATGAACAAGACAATTGTCTTTAACAGTATTAGGGGGCCTTTACGGTGGCACTGGTATAGTGTAATTCCTCTTTCTGAGTAAACAACATGTTTTGTTCTGACTAAGAGAAATGTAAATGAGAAAAAAATAAAAAAAATAAAATAAAAAACAGGCAACATTACATACGTAAAGTAAAACAGGTTAAGGCTAGATTAAAAGTGCTAAATACATGGCTAGTAGGTGTTAGCTAGTAGATTCAGTCTGATAATAATTAACTGAATGCCTAAATTATGTATGTATGTATAAATCCTGTGACATTACAGGTAGCAGTGTGGATGTTCTTGTTGTACTGAGGACAGTTATGAATGAAGTGTGATTTGTACAGCATGCAAGTTAAAATTCCTGAGTTTTAAATGGCATCAGACTAAAATGGCATAGTTATGCATTGTGAAAAGTACTGACTTTGCAGTGATAATGCTGCGGCATCTGTTCACCTTTCTGTCATTTAAAATGTCTACCTTTCCCCTTAGTAATGCTGACAGGTATATGCAAATCTCAGCATGTCTTGGTACCCTAGACAAAAGGGCTCCATGGCGCCCCCCCCCACCACACCAACCAGTGCCCCCATCCTGGCCTACCTGCACCAAATAAATACTGGAAAAGTGCCCCTGATAGAGTGGCGCCCTAGGCAGCCACCTAGTTGGCCTATGCCTAAGGCCGGCTATGCATAAAAGTAGTATAAATGTATGTACATATGTGCAAGTATGAATAAGTTTGTGTGGAGGGGATTCTCCCTGCAGTTTGCAATACTGGTTAAGTCACGAAATGTACATATCTTAAGTCAAGGCATGAAAATGTATTCAGAAACTTCAAATTACTGATAAGTCTTGAAAAGTACAATTATGAAAAAAAAAATACTATAAATAAGCATTGCTCTGTATCCCAGCACACAGCAATGCTATATATACTTTATTTTTATTTTATTTATTTATTTTATTTTATTTTACATTTGTTGACCGAGCTAGTCTAGCTGGATATATGTCCATTTTCAGTAGACGCCCAGGGAGATAAGCTCCAATCAGTTCAGATGAAGTTCACATATACAGCAGTACATATTTAAATTGCAAAACAGAAATTTTTTTTTTTTTAGGTGGTCAAGTATAATAAAAAAATGAAAATATCTAACTAGGCTTAGTACAATTACTAATGAAGTTACAATTTAATGTTTAAAAGATTAATAGCTAAAAAGTAGAGTATAAATGTAGATAAAAGGAAGATAAAAAAGAAGGTAATATGATGTAGCAGTTGAGTAATACATCTAGTAGTACAATATGCCACCTTTTGAGAATACCGTAATAAGTAAGAAAACTATGGAGAGGTAGAATAGTGGCTGTTAAGATGAAATTGTTGCGGAGATGAGAAGGTAAAGTTGAATCAAGTAACAAGAGCATGTATACATTAGAAAAAGAGATACAAGTCTGTTGTCACTGATGCAAGAATGCCATGTCACCAGTAAAGTATGACTTGTCAATGATTATTGTAAAACCATGCTTAAAGTTTTGGTATAAGTTGCATGCTGTAGGCTAAATGATCAATGTAACTTGTGAAATAATCATTCCTGTAGGTTATATAATGGTTTACATTTATGTACTATTTAGAGTTTTGCTGTATTATATTCTTGATTATAAAAATTGTACATATGCCAGGAAAACAGCAAAATAATTTACCACTTTGGTTTTATAGTGTTTCCAGTATGTGTTCATTAGCCTCTGTGAGAAAACTATAATAAGGCAAACTATGTTGGCAGTCCTGCTTCATGAAGATATATACCTGACCATCACCTACAGTAGGTAAAACAAAGCAGTTAAGGGAAAATAATAATATCTCAAGCTTTCTGATAGTCTAGTATTATGAAAAAATGCATTTGATTTAATTAACTACATGGTATTTAATAGCACTATAGAAAGTAAAAAACTTCTGTATTATGTTCAGTATCAAATGTTTATGCTAAGCAGAACCACCCAAGGTCAGAAAAAGCTTCCCAAAAGCTAAGAATGTACATGTTTGTAAATCATGTTCAAGTCTTTCAAAATGTTCTTCTTGCAATGGCCATTAGTATTTACAGTTACTTGTTGGTAATATGCATAAACAGATAACTTTATCCCTGAATGCAGAGACGAAGGGGTATAAAACGTAGATGCATTTCATGCAGTTTGTATGTAATATACTTTGCAATTTCTGCTAATAACATGCCTCTCAACTGTCCCTGCTTTTGCCTCAAATTTTTGCCCTCCCTCTAAAGGATTTATTATTTATTTATTTTTCTGGTGAGTCACTGAGGATTGCAGTTAACCACTGATGTCAGACATTAGAGTTTCATACTTCTGATTGTTCAGGTAGCACATAGGCTTGCCACCCCTCCGTTTTTTTTCCGGACTATCAGGAAATCAAACTGATTCTCCAGTAGTCCGGAAAACACTGTACAAACTCCGGTATTCTGTTTCAAAAAGGAAACAGACTATCGGAGTTTGTAAATCAGCTGATTTACTATGCTTTTTTTACAGAAAAGCATAGCAAATCAGCCAAAAGCAGGCGGCGGGAACGAAAAAAGAGGGCGTTCCCGTTGATCGGCTGATTTACTATGCTTTTTTTACAGAAAAGCATAGCAAATCAGCCAAAAGCAGGTGGCAGGAACGAAAAAAGAGGGTGTTCCCATTGAGTGATGCTGTCGTGACATCACAAAATAGGCGGTATGTTGGCGGGAGAGGGGGTGGGGTGGGCGGGGTTACTGGTGACGCGAGGGGCGTGGCTTGGCTCCGGTTTTAGCTGTGAACGAAGGTGGCAACCCTAGTCGCACATGCTGTTGCAAAAACCTGTTATTCCATTGATTTCTTTAAATGAATTAGAGTATTTAACCCCCTGATTTTGGCCACTGGTCTCCCCATCGTTTTTGACCTTGTTGGAAATCAATGAGCAAACAGATGAGAGGTATGACTAACAATAAATCTACAGGGATGCCATTAGAGTTCAGTAATAAACAAATTATTGCATTTCATTGTTATGCAGTTTTGTTCTACATAGCTGCTGTAATAAAACACTTTTCTGAATGAAACATTTATGAGACTATAAAGCATTACATAAAGTATACATATTTTAATAGATAAAGAAAGTTACAATACCCAGAAGTTACATAGACTAAAATAAATGCATAGTCAAGGGACATTGTCATAGACTGACAGTGTAATCTGTAAGCTATACTAACTATAGTCTCTGAAAAAAGCACATTTGTTTTTATAAGTAAAGTGTTCGTTTCATTAGACACTTGCTCCAAGCCATGCTGGTGCCAGTTTATAAAGATATTTCTCACAAGTAAATGAAGCAAAATGAGTTTTTATTAATTTAATGGTTTCATTCTTTCTGAGAATTTAAAAGAGTAATTTACTTTTTATTTTTCTTGAAAGGGCACACAAAACATTGTAGATTAAATGTAGAAGTATTATTTAAGATGCTTAATCTTGTGGAAATAAGTAGTCATTTTATAGTTTAATAATATAGTGCAGTAATGTTCACTGGAACAAAAATAAGAATAAAAAAAAAGAAAGCTTCTGTCATTAGATGTTGATCTAGGTAGGTAGGAATACCAACTATGGTGAATAGCAGGTCAAAACATCAGTAAACAGTGAACACATCAATGGCTCATAACTAAAAGTAATAAACCATGATTAAGTTATTTTATCTTATTCTAACTTAATGATTATTTTAACTTAATGATTTATTCTTAAACTGAACGCCATGTTTTGGCGCCATTTGATTTTAGTGTCTTCGGCATAACTAGTAATCATTTCCTTACTGTCAAATCTTAACACTTGTGATGTGTTCATTAACACGTCCACTAAGTGATATATGATTGTAGCCGTGAATGCTGAACAATTCATTACTGAGTAATGCTTATCTGCCTGGGCTGTTCCTTTAACTCAAATAAAGTAAATTTAGCTAATCTGCCTGAAAGTTATTTTTGTTGAAACAAAGAAGAATAAACTATAATACGTTTGTGCATTATTTCTGATCTTGGATTGCTTTTAACTTTTTTTTTTGATGAGATGCTTTACTGTATCCATGGTTAATGATCCTGGAACATACTTGAGGTGGGTCTATATCATATGAGTGAATAGGAAAAAACGCGAACGCTCGCAATCTCAAAAGTACCGGACCTTAAGTGCTTTTTCTGAGATCGCAGTACAGTGAAGAATGGAATATATGCCCTTTCCTCATTGTAGTGCAATCTCAGAGTTGGAATATATATTTAGCAGGGGGTGTGGGAAGGAACAGCCCCCCACAATAGCAAGTTCGAGGTCTGGTACTTTTGAGATTGGGAGCATTTGTGGTTTTTCCTATTCACTCATGATATAGACCCACTCGACGTAACTCTCTGGCTCAATGAGGGATTGCTGCGATTAGGTCAACTGTAGGATAGCAAGCTCTGGTATATGTTTCTAGTCTTGGATTGATTTTTACTACTTTTTAAAGCAGGATTTTATATATTTATGGTTAAAAGTTTACAGGAGTGCTGATAGCTACATTTGAGAAGATTGGACTACTAGCAGATTCATGTATAACCTTTCCTGGTTTTTGATACTACTTTATGAGATATTTTGCAGTTTCCACAAGCAAGATTGTTTGGATAATTCTTTTGGCAGCCACCTAATTTGATTATTTAGTGTTTTCTGGAGGGAGAGCTCTATAAGTGCAATTTAAGTGTATACATTAAGGACAAGTTATTGTAGCGATATAGGTGATGTGGTTTTAATCATGGTTTATTACTTTTAGTTATAAGCCATTGACGCATTCACTGAGTAATGTTCACCAGGGATTAAAGGGTTGATCAGACTTAAAATGTTATTTTCAGTGATTTGAATTATCGCTGTATTATGCTCCGGTAGTGAGACAATAATTTGTAAAGTATATTCAATGAAACAGTTTGCATAGGCATAACTGCATAATGTATATCATCTCATGACTGATTTTCAATGAATCTGCTTACTAGTGACATTTTCTATGAGTCTATAAAAGCCTTATCTAAAATATAACTCAACCATTTTGAGTCCAATGTCTCAGTTGCTGCCAAATGCAAACAGTTTCATTGACACATGTATAATATTTATAACTCAGTCATATCTTTCTCTTGAAAACTGCACTGCCAGTAAAGTGTTAAAAGTCCCTTTCCATAAAGCTGAAACTCAGTCATAGTTGCTGCAAGTATATAAGTGATACTCAAATCTGTATAAATATGATTGGTGGCATAAAGTTTAATGTACAACGTTTGTGCAATAACTGATAAATGCTAGTCTAATAGGTCTTGATTCAGTAAATATGTTAAAAATAATGGCAATGCTATATAAAAGTTAGTGAATGTGTCTGTGTGAAAGGTATAGCAAATAATTTAAGCATTTCAGTTGAAAACAATGTATTTCAAAAGACTACAGCAGATCTCCTGTCAAATTGTTCCAGACAAGCTAATTCAAATATATTCACAGAAAACATCCCTTCAACTTCCAAAGAAAACCCATTAGGTTGACCTTTAAAAGATGTAAACTCTACCAAGACAGCTGAGAAATAGCCTGCATAATTTGTTGATATTATGTATACATTTAATACCTGGAGTAATTTATAGAGGAATCAGACTACAGTAAAAAAAAATCATAGCTGTAACGTGTTGCATCACCTTTTATTAATATACACTGAGATGCCTACAGAGCTGTTATTTATATAATGTAAAATTGATCATTTATAGTAGATTGCAGCAAAGCATTAGTTTCAGGACACAAATAAAAAAACTAAGGGTCTGACAGTGTTGAAAATTATTATAAACTATTGTATAATAAAGTTACCAAAACATAAAATGTCTGTTACTAAAAACTATTTCAAAAGCCTAGGAGGAGGGTACATAATTATGTACTGGTCATTTTTATAATTGCTTGCCAAGCCAGCAATAAAAGTAACATGCAGAAGGGACATACGCACCCATGTCTAATGAAGAAAGGCAAGGTACTGTGCATGAAATTCATTTTAGCTACCTAAGTCATACTTTATTCTGTGAACAGTAATAAGTTGCATGTTCAAATGTTCACTGTAAAGTCCTACTGTAAAATAAAGGTAGCAGTTGAAAAAATGGGGTGATATAAGAGAAATATGTGAGTTGCTAAATGACTGCCTTTAAATAAATGCCAAAACTTGTGCATGGCAAATATAACTACTTAGCAAGTCACTGACATGTCAGAGCATACTCTGTATTTTAAAGGTTAAGTCCTGAGCTGTAAAACAGCATCCTGAAATTTTACAATGTAAATGACATCAGTCATTTACTTTTTTATATATGGTAACTATATATAAGTCTGCTGAACATGCCATTTAGTAAGGTAGAAATATTAACACAATATACATACATACATACATATATATATATATATATATATATATATATATATATATATATATATATATATATACTACACCACTAATATAAAAAAATGTTATATTTAAATACACAGTATGCGTTTCACTCAGGACCTTCTCAAACAACAAATATAGTACTAAAAAGGGAAGCTATTCTGATGAATCATTGTTACTCGTTTGGGTTGTATTACTTTTTCTTACTACTGTTCTGAATATTATTTCTCCTGTTTCTGTTCTGCAAAAATTAATAATGACACCTGCCTGTATATCTTATAGCTTTTCGGGAGTTTTTTTTCTCTCCTTGGCATCTGATAACTTAGCAAATAACAAACTGCTGAATTAAACAACAATAGAGAGTAGTGGTGTTTCTGTATTCATTGTTGAATATTTTGCTTCAATAAAAGAACATTTGTCAGTATAAACATAGATATGGTCAAACAATGCAAGTCCATGTAAAAAAAGTGAAAAACAACTCAGATTTATTTTAAATTCTAGATGTTGTTTGATTTCATAAGAAAATAAAAGTGTATAACTACTGATTTTGTAATAATGCCACTAATAAAAATGCATATGCATTATTTATGTATCACTTCCCAGGAGTAGTTGGGGATAACAGTATGACAAATGGATAAAATCTGATAGGGAAACTGTATTTCTATACTTGCATCACATTTAATGTTTTCTTGTTATGACTTATATTGAATGCCAAGAAATGAAATTGTTACTAATTGTCACTAAAAGTAAGCTAAAATTCCATATATGAGTATTTCTTGAATCTGCCAAAGAGATTTACATAACAGTTTGCGTGTTATGATGAAAGGAAGGTTCATTATAATCAAAATAACAAAAGTCGCACTGATATCCCCTAAAGTTAATTTTTTGTTAATGGTGTTTTACAAAATATGTTGCCTTTCCATAATTATTAATTAGATTGTGCAGTATGTTCTAAAAACTAATACTAAAGACAACTGAGCTGTAAAAATTGATTTGAGAAAATAGCATTGCATCATGGATGTGTTTCCATTTTCTGGTTGATAGTCTCTCTACGCAGAATCTGTAGTTGTAAATATTAGTATTTTCTGGGTTTTCAAGTGTGTTTTGTTAGTAAAGTAGCCATTTTTCAATAAAATATGAAAAATACATTACAGCCTACTCAGCAAGTAGAATTATGGGCAAGAAAATAAAAAGATTCATGAGCACCATTTAAATCAGTGTTGAAAGCCTGAATGAACACACATAACCGTAAATTAATCCCCTGACATTATCAATGACACATCCATCATAGCCACGTTTAAATGTTTCCTAAGTATAACAACAGATAATCATCAGCTTCAGGAAAGCTAAAAGGGATGTGTTATATTCCTTGTGACATTTTTCTGAAAACAAAATATAATTCAACATTTAAAGTTCTTACTTTGTATAGTGACCATCTTTGCTTCTCAGGAGATTTGGACAGTTCCAGATTTTATCTGCTTTGGCCTGATCAAGTGTGGAAAGATCAATGTCCGGGAGACCAGAAAAAAAGACAAAAAAAAAAGGCTTGTGGATGCTTTCCTTTTTCAGCATGGGAAATTCCTGTCAGTATTTTTGCTCCTGATCCTCCTGAGACATGCATAGAGCCTGTATCTCTGGGGGAGAGGGAGATATTTACCTGCCCGAGGGGTATACCCCTCAGGTATGTTGCTTCTGTTGCTTTAAAGGTTCTGTCAATTTGTTGCCCTTCATTTCTTGAGAAGACTGGGTGTGACAATTTGTCATTCGTTTTCTGTAAGATCCTGCCTGTGGTTACGGCCTTTAGTTCCATGCAAGAACCAGCAGACTGGTTGCGGCAGTGATTGTCCTGCATAACGCTCTCTTTAAAACTATGTGGCTTGATCAGCAAGAAAGGTTAAAAAGCAGAATCCCTGTTTATGCATACAAAGTCATGTTCACCTGCATTTGGTAACTGCACAGTGTCCCAGTGTGGAAAAAAGGGGCTGCTGAACTTTGCTCAACACCTGGTATGACCTTATTAAATGCAAAACAAAATGACTGTTGTGGATATCATTCAAATAGTTCAGTTTACATCAACTACAACAACCTTAGTTCCAGACTACCTAAATCCCCATTGTCAGTAACATTTCATTGTGTGCATAAAACATGCGCTGCCATATCACTGCATATCCATATACTCCTTCAAATAAACTGGCAAATAACTTATGCATCGTAACAGTTAAAACAGCAACTATCAAGACATAGACTTAACAAATGGCCTAGCCTTCATCTGCAAGGGTGATTTTGCTGAATCACCATTCCCAGATGGTCATAAACTGATATACAGAGAGTTTTGTTTATCACTTGCTTGATTACTTCCATTTACTGTTAAACCTGACATGACATCAGCCTTCAGATCTAGCACATTTCAATGTTAACCATGAATATGAATGTTACTAAAACCTGACATGAATTCAGCCTTCAGATCCAGCAGATTTCAATGTTAAGCATGAATACAAATGTTCCTAAACTCAGATATGCAAAAAAGTATCCCTTTTGCAAATCTTATATTTCAAAAAGTTCAGCACACTAAAAGATGAGATTTTTTTTACCTGAAGGCCAACCTGAACATAAACAACTGGCTTGCTCTCATCTCCACACTGGCTTCAGATTTAATAATTACATAAAACTGTACTGCCAAATCAAGAGTTGTGTGTCCACTGAGCATTATCACAGGTCTGCTTGTCTTAATTAGAGACTTTAAAAAATGTACTCAGTTATGTCATCCCATTTGTGCTATACTGCAAAAATACGTCCATCACACAATAATAAGCAATTTATTATTTGAATAACTGACCTTAATAACTATGTCTTTTAGAGTTGAAAAGACATAAATCAAGGAATATTTGTAGCAGAAATGTGTTTTCAAATCCCATCATTCATTTTTATAATACATTCAAGTAATCACGGTTGTATGTCCTGTGACAGGATAAGTTAGTACAAAGAATGTATAATGTGTTCATTGTTTACAAGTGTGTAACTTCAAACTGAATTCTTTATAACAATTGCAGTCATAATATTTTTCTGTCTCTCTCTGTTTCAAATAGCAGAAAGGCTAGAAAGCTGCTTGGTTGTATGGAAGTGAAAACAGTTCATACAGGGTGAAACATCATTCAGTTAAGGTAGGAAGGCAACCTAAAAATGACTTGTGATTCTAAGAAGATTGATGATTTACAGAACTGGATTAACCTGTTAATAAAGGGGGGTTAACTAGAAAACAGCACTGCTGTATAATATAATTGGAACTAAATGAGACATTTCATATAACTGGAAATGTATTGTAAACATGTACTGTGTTGCTGTTTAATCATATGTTTTACTGGTATACAGATGTACCTTAAGGATTAGGCATGTGCTAAAAATGAATGAGACGTGCTGACACACATGCAGCATGGAATGCTGAGAAAAAAATAATTTTGATGCTGTACAGTTTCAAACTCAGAACCAGCCAAATGCTGATATATGTTTTTCCCTAATTCAACATAAAACTGCAGGTGCATTTATATATTTGTAAAAAATAAATATCTACAAGATTATTGTGAGAGAGTGACAATCTTACTGTAAATATCCTCCTACTATAATAATTCGGGTCTATGTTAAATACATGGTTGAGACCAAATGTTCAACATTTGGATGTTCGAATATCAAAAAAAAAATGAAAAAAAGAAAAACACACCTTAACAGTGTGAGCAGTGGGGCAAGCCTGCCTGCACCCCTACACCCCCCTACTTATATATACCAACTCCGTGACTGCACTTCAGTGCAGAAAAGGGAAATTCTCCCTATCTGCACCATACGGCGGCATTGAAAGTAAATCTTCGAACACTTGCAATTTCAAATGTTTGGTCTCACCCATGTAACATTCAAAATTGTGAGCGTTCGAAGAATTGACATAGACCCGATAATCCAAATTGATTACAAAAGGTGGATAATTCAGCTACAGAATTGGCATCCCAGCTATAACTGTTAACATGAATGATGGCTTCTGGCACAAAAGATAGTGACTTTCATCTCATTTGGTTAACTGGAGCTTTCCTGACAGACTGGGATGAAAGACTTCAGTGCTAAGGCATTTGAACAATGAAATTAGGTGACAGAAAACGTGAAACTGTCATGCACAAAGTTAGAGACATACACACTATGCAGTATAAATAATGCATGAATCATTTAGTAGGCAATATGAAGCTAATGACTATATAATTCAGTATAGAAATAAGCATACAATTGTATCATGTTCTATTCCAGCCAAGGGCAACTGTGATGACTGAACAATACACTACACTGCAAAAGTCAAATTATAAGTTATATGCTGCTTGTTATCTTGCCAAGAAATAAATATTTTTGAACATCATTTGCAAATTTACATTATCCAGTTATGACATTCCTTTCTGGATAACTTCCAATCAAATAGCACATTCCAACCTGCAACATTAGTCATGTAATCAGCAGGATACTTGAGGCTAGTCACATGAGTGTCATAGCCTGTATTTAAAGGTGAAGAAAACAATTACTGAAAGATGAGAATAGTGTACTATCTAATAACTGAGTAGTCGCAGAATATATATGCAGAATGTGTACTATATCAGCTGCTTTTTTTTTAAGTCTTGATAGAATATTTAAGGAGAATTGGCTTTTTAAGATTTAATTTTGTAGAGGAAAACATAGTATTAAAGATAAGAAATACAGTTATGGAGGACTTCCAAGATGGCTGCACACTGAGCAACAGCTTAATTTCAGCTTTCTCTGTGTGAAAACAGAAACTCAGTCTATTTGCCTTTTGGGGTAAATTTCAGTACTCAGATAGTAAGTGTATTGCCTGGATGCCAGCATATAAGAAATTCAGAGAACCTGAAAGAAAAGCAATCACAAAAGGTGAGAAGAAAAGTGGAAATCAACTAAAATAGATGAAGAGAAAGTACTGACTGGGAAGAATCATACAGCTGTTCAGGAATAGCAGTTTAAGCTCCAGCTTTGGTGCAAGACATGACTTCCAGTAATCTAGAGAGAAATAAGTCAAATGTGCTCAGAGCTTATTAAAATAAATTAAACACTGAAGGAGTATATGAAGTCAAATAACAAAAGGCTGGAAAATGGAAGAAGCTTTAAACAGATATTCAGATGAGTTGATTAAACTGCAAAAATCAGAGGTCAAATTGATGAATAGGCTGGCTGCGTATGAGACTGCTCAAGAAGAGATGTTTCAAAAAATGGTATTATTAGAGGTCAGAGCACATAGGGAAAATGTGAGATTTTCTACTGTACCAGAAAAACTGGAAGAATCAGACTGTATTAATTTTATGAAAGCACAAATAATCAACAGGACTGGTATTCCACAGAATGAGTTCTTAGCTGCAAGGGTACATCATATGTATGCTCTAAACCTGGCCATGAAAAAGCAGCCCAGACCTTTAACAGTAAAGATGCAATCCAACCAGCAGAAATAATTGATTCCAACAAAACTGTGGCAGAAGGGTAATGTACTAAAAGTGGGAGGCAGCTGAGCATTTGTGGGAAATGTTTATTCACTCTACACCCAACAGAAGAGAAGCAGATTTATCCTAGCAATCAGGGAATGTTGAGAGGCAGGTGTGAGCTTCAGATTATTTTTCCAGGAGGATCATATACATTTTTGATGCAGTACAGGCTAAGGATGAAATTAAAAAGTTTATTGAGCAAAAAGTGAGCCAACTAGCAGAAGTGGACTCTGCTTCTCATTCTCCTGACAATAAAGCTCATACAGAGACTTTGTCAGTAAAACCTACTTTTTACAATGTTCCAAATGAAAATGCTTGAGAGACAGGAAAAAAATCACAATAACTGTCTACCGTATTTCTCCATAAATAAGACTTAACCAGAGAATAAGGCCAAGCATGGATTTCCAGGGTGGTCATGATATAAGCGCTACCCCAAAAATAAGCCCCAGTTAAGATCGTCAATAACACACGACGGACATGTTGAATTATAAAATAATATTATTGACACCTGTTGACTGAGGTTATCATACTCTGCTCACCATTTTCAGACCATTCAAATGCCTAACTTCTTCTCTTTGCAGAAAGTCATAAGATTCTTTCTCTGGGAGTCCTCCAAGATTCTTACTGTAACCCTAATCCTCACTCACACTTGACGGTTGAGATCCTTGGCCCATAAACACTGGCAAGTGTACTTTGGTCAAAGTACAGACAATGCACATAAAACGTGTGCACTTGATAATGAACAGCTGTGGTGTCTTCTTAATCATCGCCATTTTGTGCTGCCACTCCTGTCTCGTAAGTCTTCAATTAGCCCCCCCCCCAGACAAGATGAGTGCAAGAAGAAAGCTATTCCATCGAGTACAAGAAAGGAATTGTGGAGGACTCCCGGGGAAAGAATCTGATGGCTTTCCGCAAAGAGAAGAAGTTGGATCTCTGATCGGTCTGAAAATGACATGCAGCGTACAATAACCTCAGTCAACAGGCCAATGAGGGAAATGGTAAGAAGTGCAAGTGTGGATCAGGTTGGCAACCATTATTTCCTGAGCTAGAAGACATCATCTGTGAATGGATTGCTAACAGGAGAGCAAAGGCTTTGGTTGTGTGCAGGGCTGATATTCAAGCATTTGCCATTGCAATGGCACCACAGTTAGAAATATCCCCAGGAGAATTCAAAGCATTACAACATTGGCTGGATGGCTTCCTTCAGTGATATGAACTGTCTCTAAGAAGATCAACAACACTGTTCAAGCTGGAAAATACTGAAGTTATTAAATGTGCACTTGCATTCAAGTCCTTTGTTGATGGCATCGACTTTTCTAAATACCAACTCTCTAACATGATTGCTATGGATGAAACTGCAGTGTTTATGGGCCAAGGATCACAAACAATTGATCAGAGGGGTGCCTCATCAATCTACATTCCCTCCACTGGTTACAAAAGTGCACGTGTTACCTGTATTTTGGAAATTCATCTAGATGGAAAGAAAACCCCACCTCTAATCATTAGTAAGGGCAAGAAAGATAAGACTGAACGTGTTTCATGCATTTACATTCTTGAAACTGAAAAAGCCTGGTGCACACAAGCAGTTATAAGGAAGGGGGTTGATGTAATGCTGCCACTTGTTTTGCGAGATGGTGAAAGAGGTCTACTAGTCTGGGATTCAGACAGCACTCACCGTGCTAAAGAAATGAAATTCCTTGCATGGAGAAGAATAGATCAAATAATGATTCCTGCAGGAAGGACTGCCTATCTCCAGACTCTTGATATTGCAATAAACAACTTATTCAAGGACCATTTCCGCATGGAACTCAATGACTACATTGAAAATAGAATGGAGAGAAATCAGCATGGAAACTTTGTGAAGCCTAGCCTGCAAGAGGTCATGACATGGGTGAAAAATGCATGGGACAAAATCACTGACAGCTGTGTTGCCAATGCACTACTAGCAGGCTACTTGGACAAGCAGTGCTCATTTAAGGAGCGCTCTATTGCTAGGCATGACAGATTAGGGCCAATGGTGCTAGAGGAAATGGAGTTGCAAGAAATTTAGGCCAGAATTCGGGGGTTGGAGACTTATGACAATGTTCCAGAAGAAGATGACATGACTGTATTTGAATAACTTTTCCATTATCGGGGCAACAGAATGGATTGCTTCTGCTTTCAGCTGCCAGCAAGCTCTTGTCAGTTTTTCTTACTTTATTGTATTACGGTAACATTTCATTATCAAGGGGTAATTACAAAGTAAGGCCACTAGTTCCCAGACTTCATTTTTATGGCTTTCCATTATTCTTCTCTTACGGTTTGGGTAAGGAATAAAGAAAGCATCACCACTCAAAAAGTGGCAGTTATTCACCTGTTTTATTCCCCTCCTCCAATACACACGTATTGAGATTTTTCTGCACTTTCTGTTAAGCATGAAATATTGCACTGTGAAAGCCAAGGTGTAGATATTCTGAAGTTGAAATGTTTGTTGCACTATTTATGTAGAATTCTCACACAACTTTTAAAGTGTTACCTAGAACTGTTGCCCAGTAATAGAAAAGTACCAAATAAATGTCAATTTGTGTACATGAATAAATGTCGATTTTTGTATATGAATAAATGTCAATTTGTGTACATGAATAAATGTCAATTTTTGTACATGAATAAATTAATAAATGTAGATTGTTGTATGGGGGGGGTAAATAAGGCATCCCCTGATAATAAGCCCTAATGCGTATTTCAGTGGGGGCGGGGGTGGAGTATAAGACCCAGTCTTATTTTCGGGGAAATACAGTATAAGAAAAAGAAGTACCTTGGATATGAAACCAGAGTATAGTATTAGGAGATGAAGATGATTAGGAAGAAGATGAGCAACACTGAAATTATTGAATAACTGTCAGATTATAAAGCATGAATCACATTTTTGAAATATGGTTTTGCAAATAAAAGCAACTAAGAAAAGATTGGGCTTTTGTTGACTTTATTGAACTTGTGGGTGGACTGTAAAGCATCTACCCTGCATTATGTCTTTAATGTTTAAAAGGACACTAAAGGGAAAAAATAAATAACTGTAAGTAAAACAATCTTTGTTCTTATTAGCATCTGTATAAAATATTTCTTGACATAAACTGCGTGTTATAATGTAAAGCAGCTTTGTAGAGTGTGTGATCAGGGATATTTTAAATGAGAGGGGGGGATCTTTTCAGTGATTGTTGTATGTGTTAAATATATTAAACTGAACAATTACCTTTTTAATTGCAAGAAATACAGGGTTTAGAGTAAAACGAGAAGAAAACTGGGCAGAAGCAAGTTTAAGTTAATATTCTGCTGTGATCTTGGATTGCAGGGTAGGTGAGGGGTGTAAAAGTAGGGTCTATATTATAATCGCAAAAACTGTCTTTCGCGAATACATGTTCATCGACACAGAAACGTCAAAGAACAAGAACAGCGAAGTACCAAAAGAGCGAAATGAAGAATGCCGAAACCATTCCCGGAAGTAACAGTGCCATACAGGTAAGGTAAACCTAACTGTACAAACCTTACCTAAAACACTTTTTCAAATGTTTTTGCAGGGGGGCTTCCTCCCTACTTATATATACCAACTCTGAGGCTGCACTGCAGTGGGGAAAAGGATTAATTTCCTCATCCCCATGATCACCGTGCTAGCCAAGAAAATCCGTTCGGTATTCTCCATTTTGCTCTTTTGTTACTTCACTGTTCTTGTTCTTTGACGTTTATGTGTCGATGAGCATGTATTCATGAAAGACAGCTTTTGTGATTCTGATATAGACCCGTAAAATTATGCTGCTTCTATTCTATGTAGAATTAAAATGATAATGTACCTGTTTTTTACAAGGGTGGATGTCTAGATTAATATCTTTGGCTTAAGCTATAAACAAGATTTTTTGTAAGCAAGTTTGCTTGAAAAATAAGACAAAATGATGAAAGCCATGAAAACAATGCTAAGTGTCCAGCACCTGCAAATATATTAGCTTGTTTTTCCCTTAGCTGGTGCTCTTAGTGAGACAAGTCTGTAGCCAAAGGTGGTTATGAAGGGGAGTTTTGTACATTCTGTTCTAAATGAAAATTACAGATTCCTTCATTAATTTGCAAGTTTTTAGCTGTTTCATCTCATTGCTGACTATTTTTACATGGAGATAAACTGTCTGCAGGTGCAAACAATTAGGTTGGAGAGTTTTGAGCATTCTTTGCTGAGAGAAATTTAAAATTTAAAGGAATGACAAGCAGTTCAGTGAAAAGTAAAGTCTGAAATTATTGGAACATAATAATAGTCTTCTCCCCAGCATCCTTAGTACTTAATGCATTTAATAGAACAGTACATAATTTGGTTTTATTTTAAAGGTAGCCAGTACACTTTGTATGGGGCTAAAAGTTAATGCTTTCTGAAAGTATACAAACTGTTTTTCATATCTGGGAGGAGAATAGAGATAAGAAAAGAACAGACAGCAATTTGTGTAAATTGAAACACAATCTGTAGCATGTGCTTTAGCATGAGAAACCTTAATTTTAGATTATGTTAAGCTTATGGGTGTAGTCCATTTGGGACAATTGTTCCTATTTACAGGATTAAATGTAATTTGTTGAAAATGTACATAGCTCTGTGCATTTTCTCTAAATCAATAGGGGATGGGCCTTACCCAAACTAATGACTGGTGCCAGAAGCATGGCCTCAAACTGAATGTCATGAAATGCATCATTATCCCCTTTGGGGAAAGTGGCATTCCCCACTAATTATCACATTAATAATGTACTAAGAATGCAATCAGTGGTGAGGGACTTGGGCACCTAGGTTGGTAGCAACCTGACTTTTGACCACCATGTTGTCTCAGTTGTATGGAAGGCTTTCTACATGGCCCACCTCATAAATAGGGGTATTTCATCCAGGAACAAGAAGGTCATAACATCCCTGTACTCCTCCCTTATCAGACCCATTATTGAGTACAATGCCCCCTTCGGCATGTACATTGCCAAGCACATGCAGTAGTTGGAGAGACCACAGAGGTTCCTGAATAGGAAAATTCAGGGTCTCAAACATCTATCCTATACAGATAGGCTAAAAGCCCTGTCCCTCTACTCAGTCTCATACAGATTGCTCAGAGGTGACCTGTGTCTGGAATACAAGGCCATCTCAGAACCAGCCTAGATGGAGTTGCTGTATATCCACATACCTTCCAACCGTACTGAATAAGTCAGTTTTTCCCAAGTTTTAGGGTCCAAATAATGGGGTACCACGATTCCTGAGTGACACCCCTTCATTTCTGAGTTTTTCTCAGCTTTTTTTTTTATTTATTTTTTTTTTTTTGCTTTTTGAGCTGACGTCATCATGACCAGCCTGTCAGAATTGACCTAAAGGGCTCACGTGCACACTATGGATGTGTGTACACATTCTGGCTGTTCAAATGGAGAGTGGGAATGGCACTTCGGAGCCATTTGTATTATCTTTTGGCTGCACTTGTGAGCCATTAGACTGCTGCATTACTTTGCGCTTCGCTTACAGATTTATTCTGGCTGGCTTATTATCTTGCGAGCTGTTATACACTTGCAAGGAGCAAGGTGAACAAAAAGGACTGCTGCATTACTTCCCAATTATGGCTGCCTATTATCTTGACTGCTGCTGTGAACAGAAAGGACTGCGAGATGTATGTGAATGGGTAGGATTCTGGCTGCACTCAGTTTTAGTTTTTCTATGTGTGAACAGAAAGGACTCACTGCTGCATTACTGTGAATGGAAAGAAGTGTGTGTGTGTGTGTGTGTGTGTGTGTGTGTGTGTGTGTGTGTGTGTGTGTGTGTGTGTGTGTGTGTGTGTGTGTGTGTGTGTGTGTGAAAATGCCCTGATTGTCAAACCCTGTACCTTGGGTACAAGGTAAAAAGAGCCTGAAGTCCACCACTTGTGAATTTATGCCTCATATTTTTATCTTTTCCTCATAAAATCTCTGGTTTTCAGGATTTTTGTGGCAACTCACTGAAGGGTTGAATTCACTAAATAATGACAGGCATTTGAATTTCAGACTTTATATTCTTCAGAAAATAGGTGGTAACACGAAACCTTTTATTCTAGCAATTTTCTAAGTTTATAAGATCAATATTTGAAATTTGTTCCTGTTTTGGGGCTGTATTCCCCCATTATTAGCTTTGTCCATGTTTTTTGTGCTATGACATTGAGAGCTATGGTGAGAAGTGAGAACTGAATTCTGTATTACCCCATTATTGGCTTTGTCTAGGTTTTTTGTGCTATGACATTGAGAGCTATGGTGAGAAGTGAGAACTGAATTCTGTATTACCCCATTATTGGCTTTGTCCAGGTTTTTTGTGCTGAGAATTTGAGAGCTATGGTGAGAAGTGAGAACTGAATTCACTAAATGATAGCCATTTAAGTTTCAGTCTTCCTATCTTACAGGAAACTGCTTATTTGGCATAGTGGTATGTTGCTCTGACTGTAGTACACAGAGTCCTGGGATCAAGACTTGGCAGTGAAATGCATGGTGGTAACACAACATTTTATTCTAGCAACTTTCCAAAATTATACAAGCAATGTTTAAAATGTGTCCTTGGTTTTTGGCCTTTTGTCCCCCCCCCCCAAAAAAAAAAACTAAAATTAAAAATAAGTGTGAGAAGCTGTGCAAGATGCCTATGGCTTACACTACTGTCATTTATATATATATATATATATATATATATATATATATATATATATATATATATATATATATATATAGTGTGTGGGTGTAGAAGTAGAATTTTATGATGGAAATGTTCTGAATTGGGCAGTTTTGTCATTATTGGTTCATGCATTTTGTTTCATTGCCTACTGGAAAAATGTTCAAACAATAAATTTAAAATGTCCTCTGTCTAACAAGTGTGCTGTGCTGTACTGTACAAGGAATATAATTTAATAAAGTCAAAGAACACATGTATGTTTCTTGTTTTGTGTGCAAGGGGGCCAATGATTTGAAAACAACCCAAAGGTAATCTTTATCTACCACTGGCCAGATGCATTTTCTTTGGATGTGGTGTGGGTTTCAATGCTATTTCAATGAATGTGAGTTTCAAGGGCAGAGAAATTTTAATATCAAGTATATTTTCATTGTGAGACAGTATTGCTTTCTTTAGCAGATGTCTATTAATGTTTGTGCATTGTGCTATAAAATGTAAAAATAAAATCCAAATCATTGTAGAAGTAAAGCAGTATGCACATATTAGTGTTTATGGTAAATGGGTTGAAATAGTCAGGTAATGGGACATTGGAATGGCTGCAGGGGGACTCTGGTGTCATATTTTGGTAGTCTGTTCATCAGTTTGGATTTGAAAGTTGGTATCCCACAATTCCATTGCAGTAGGCAGCATTATGTAATTATGTATGCAAATGTTATGTTAATCAGCATACAGATTTGCACCTATTTTTCATGGGCCTTGTCCAGATTTTTGATGTTTCCAGGTTGAGAGTTATGCATATCTGTAAGACAAACTCCACTTGAGCAGCCCACACACAAGGCCTTAACCTAGTCTGTGACAGTAATAGAACTTGTTGTCGGGATAGATTTGTGTCTCAAAGACTCCCCCATCTGTGGAATAGACTCTTTCTCCTTGTCAAGCAGAGTACCACTCGAGCCTCTTTAAGAGGAACCTGGACGACTGGATGGGAAACAGAAAATACACCCCTGGAATCCCATCTGTGTCTCTGCTGTACAGGGGAAACAGGTGCTGACTTTGAGGGAAAATGGGTGAAATTCTTAGCTAGGCTTTTAAGGGCCTCTGGGCCAATAGCCTGGTATTACCCTATGAACCTATGGATGAGGTGTTAAGAAAATCTATTTAGTTTTTGTTTGAGGGTTGCCATTAAAGCAAAAAGTCTTGAGAAATATGACATATTTTCAATTGGAGGTGAGAAGAAACAACTGTATGAAAGATCAGCCTGCCTAACATTAGTGTGTGCGTGTAAGATAAAAGTTGGAACTACACATTCAAAAAACAGTCACATATAAAAGTGTGAACAATAGCTTTTATCATAATGGCTACTCCAATCATAGCATCTTGAAATGTAAATGGCCATACAGGTATAGACCAAAAAGGAAAGTTTTATTTATTTTACATTTCTTTACCAGGAAAGTCTGACTGTGATAGATTTTATTTTCAGTGGAGACCTGGTGAGAAATGCTCCAGACATGTCTTTGGAATGTTGGAGGAAACCCATGCAGATTCTGCACAAAAAGCACCCCAGCCAAGTATCAAACCAGAAAACCTCTTGCTGTATGGTGACAACACTAACCACTGCACCACTCTGCTGCCCAAGATAATTGAATTATATTAAGAAATACACAGTGCAAATAGGAATGCTGCAGGAATCACGTTTGGAAATAAATTAACATTTGAGTTTGATAAAGAAAGGATTTCAGGATGAATATTAAGCATAATATCAGGGACAAAAGAAAAGGAGAGTAATAAAATTGAGTGCTAGAGGGGCATTAGTAATAGAAGAGGAAAAAAAGACAATAATGGTAATTTTGTAGTACTAAGGGGCTATTGGTAAGGGATGAGGATTATGCTGGCATATATTTATATTCCACCAAAACTGCTATTACTGAGCTTAAGAAATTTTGGGGAGAAATAATCAGCTTTCAGTATGGAATATTATAGGTGGGGATAGGAACTTGATGTCCATTAATTTGGAGGTATCAATGGGGGACCTAGAATTAAAATGTTACAAAAAAGGGTAGATTTCTGAAGATGAAAATACTTGGTAAGGAAGATATGAATTCAGTAATAGGAACTTGGACAGAATTTACATATTATTCCTCAAATTACAGTAACGGGGCAAAACTGGACAGAAATTATATTTCACAGAAAGCACTTTTCCACCTACTTTTTAAAAAGAGAGGAATTTAAGGAACGGTAGTGGAAATTATTTGAGAGTTTATAGGGATAGCAGAAATTTCTTCAGAAGGAATAGCTAGTGAGTGGGATAAAATGAAAATGAAGTTTAAAAATAGATTACAAATAAAAGAGAAAGAGTTATGGTTAAGAAGTAATAGGAATTATTTTGAGGGGCTGACAGTGGTAAAAGTATTGCAGAAAAAGAGGCTCTCACAGAACAAAAAGAAGAGTAACTGCAGAGTGCTAAAGGAAACATAAGGGAGCATTTGGATAATATGCATGAATTTAGAAAAATCGTTGTTAAGCAACTATTTCTGATAATAACTCCAGGGAACAAATACTTTCAGCATAGTGACTTAGGCAGTGGAAACTAGTAAAGCTGTCAGCAAACAGAGGGAACCTATGACAAGAAAAATAATCAGAAATCCTATGGAGGTATTAGCCATCTTTTGGAAATGTTATGAAAATCTGTATAAAGCAGAGGAATGTGGAAACCAAGAAAGAGCACATATAGAAATATATATGGAATCCTTAACTATGCCAAGATTAGAGGAAGATGAGGCACAATAACTAATAGTTAAGATAGGAGGAGTTGAGATAAAAATGGTTATGGGCAATCAATCTGGCGGGAAGTCTCAAGAACTGCTGGTATTCCTGTAGAAGTTTGGAAGTTAGGAGGGAAGAATGTGATACAGATATGGAAAATGTTGTTTAATAATATATTAAAATGAGGGGAAGCACCAACATCTTGGAAGAAAGCTCTGGTGGCTGCATTACCCAAAGAGGCTGAAGAACCATCAGGCCCAGCCACATATAGACCCACTTCAATTTTAAACATGATTATAAAGTGTTTATGTCTATTCTAAGTAAAAGAAAGGCAAAGGTGCTGCCAAAGTTGATCGATATGGATTACTGTGGTTTTGCAAAAGGGAGGCAAAGCTTTGACTACATTAATTATACAATGATGATCCATAGGGAAGCAGAATGTAATAAAATACCTGTTGGTCAGTGTTAATGTAGAGAAAGCATCCTACACAGTAATCTTGGATTTTATGAGTAGGGCAATGGAAGCGTTTGCATTCTCTGATACAATAATAAAGTTAATTAGGAAGATATATGAAGTATCGTAGGCAAAAATTAAAGTGGGAGAGTTCTTCTCTGATAAGTTGTGTTTCAACAGAGGAACCAGGCAGGGGTGTCCTCTTTCCCCTTTGTTATTTGCTTTATATTTAGATTCACTGGCAAAGAAAATAAAGGACTCAGAAGTTCAAGGATGTAACCGGTATGGTAATCAAGAATAGTTGGCTTTATTTATAGATGATATTATTTTGTACTTGAACAAACCCAGAAAGGACACCTCAGTGATGTGAAACATGTTGAAATAGTTTCAAGTCCTTTCAGATTATAAAATTATTAGCAACAAAACAAAGGCTATAGCTGTAAATTATGTACTCACTCATTTAGGAATATGGATTAAAATGGCTTCTGTTATGGTAGCTGAAGTTATGTGGGAAGATACTAAACAAAAGATAATCCAAAAATGAGAATCTGGAAGTTCTTGGATAGTAAATTACAGTGAAATGATTTTAGTCACATTAGCTTTATATACAGTTCAGGCATATTTTTTATCAACCAGAGGAAATGTTGTAGACAATAATTAGCAAAGAGTTGAAGGAATTTATCTGGGAGAGAAAGAGGGCAAGAGTTAAATGAGATACATTGATCCTTCCACTAGAACACAATAGTTTAAGATTACCTGATTTGAAGGGATATCTTAGAGTTACACATTTAAGTCTCATATACATAACAGAAGCAGAAGGTCTTTAATCAAACTGGAAATGGATTATGATAAAGTTCAAGAAATAAGGGGAGAGTGTGATTTTGGATGAAAATCCTTAAGGGGAATAATGACCACAGTACAGAATATTAATTATATTCATAAATTTGCAGAAAGTATTTTAAGAATTAAGCCAAAACAGGAATGGAGAAAGGAGATTTTGCCAGTTGGGATGGCTGCAAGAATGGATATAGAAAATAAGCAAGGGGGCTGGAATTTACTGGAGAAAACTGGCAAAGGAACCAAGGTACTGGGAGCAAATAACTAGAGAGGAAAATGTAACAGAATGGAATGAGGCCAATAAGGGATTTACATCAGTACAGGCAAAGAGAAAGGGATAGGGAAGTCCTAAATGAAAGACTTGCTTTGGTAGAGTTTTTGTCAAATCTAGAACATAAGTTGTTGTTAAAAAGGGAATAATTAATAGGGCATACAAAATATTTGCATAACTATAAGAGTTCATCAGTGGAGGTTAGAAAGGATTGGGAAAAGAAATTGGAAAAGCAATTTAAAAGATGACAACAGGAGGCATATGTATGTCCCCCAAGTATGCAATAATGTCCAGAAGGTTTTGCTTGGAAGTGTTGCATATGCATTTTTGCTCTACAAACAGTCTTCAAATAGTTTTCCTGAAGTGGTTAGGAAATGTTGGAGGTGTGATAGGGAAGAAAAAGGAACCTGGGAACATGTTCTTGGGAATGTAATGAGCTGGCAGATTTAAACAATTTCCTACATTGTACTCCTTCATAAATATGTCAGAATTATTTGGAGAGCAAATGACTGTAACTAAGGAAATTACTCTTTTGTGCTGGACACACAATTTGAATTGTATAGATGTAGTAAGGCCTTATTATGTTTAATTCTGTTAGCTGCCAAAGAAGCAATTACTACAAAATGGAAATCAAAATCTAATCTGTAATATCTGAAGTAGTGACAACTGTAAAAGAGCTAGAAGAATTGGAGGAGGTTTTATTTAGAAAAAGGAGGAGCAAGTTATATAGAAATAAATGAAATTTGTGTAAACAATACATGCAGAATAAAATTCAGAAGGAGGAGAAGTGAGGTTTAAGGGAAGACAGGGCTTTATTGATTTATGCAATGCTGGATTGAAAGATAATTGTTATAAAGAAAGAAAACGTAATGTATGCAAATAGAAAAATGTTAGTATGGATTGTTTTCTATTAATATATGTTTGCCTATGTCTTAAGTAATATTTGTTTAAACATAAATACAAGCAAACTTTAAAGTAATATGGAATTTGTTGACTGCTAACTTACAAAGTACAGAAAGTAAGATAGTTTGATTTCTAAATCTTTCCAGTAACAGGGGGATTACTACATTACCTTAAAGAAATGAGCATGATTCCCAATTACATCGATAAATACAATAAATACAATGTTATTTTTAAATGCATCAGTCTTTAAACTATTGCATACTTGTATTGCCCACCACTGCTTAGTAAACTGTTTTCTAGAAACAAACTATGCACACTGAGTCATACAAACTTGTCACAAATGCTTAAGTTATACCTCTATACAAATTGTCAGCAACTGAAAAAGTCTTTACAAAAGTTGTACCAACTACTTGGAACAGCACTCCATACAGTATTAAAAAAATGAAAATATTTATAGTTTCAAACCAAAATTTACATAGACATCTGCTTGAGGAAAACAAGTGCATGTGTTTTAGGAATATGGGTTAATCTGTAAAGATCCAAACATTGTCGTCAATGTAATTATACTCAGTCACTTGCTTCTCGCATTCAAAAAAATTTTGCACATATATATTTTCCTATCTCCCTATATTTCTAAAATTTTAGTTAGTGAAAACATACTGTCTTATTTTTATAACTGCTCTGGAAAATATTTGTACATATATTGCTATAGAAACATTTCCCTGTCTTTCTTAAATTTAGATAGGAAGAATGTGCTTTCTTCTTCTCATGACCGTAATGACTCTTTGGACTATGGTTACCTTTTGATAATGTCTTATATTCATGTGATATGTTTGTGCTGTTGAAGCCTTATAGCCAAGGGTATGGCTGAACAGGGTGCACTGAACACTTCACTTACCCAATTAACAAATGTAAAATGAATGAATAAATAAAATAAATAACCACATCCAAATCACTTAGGGTCAGAAACAAAACATAGCCTTGGTTGTCAAATAAATTAAAACTTTAATGATTAAAAGGGTGAAATCTAGAAAAATACAGTGGAATCAAATTTCAGACAAACATTTGACCAGTACAGTAATATTTGTTAAAAAAATGAATGAAATAATATAAAAAGTCTTCTTCAACTGTGACATCTGAAAACGTCATCATCCAAAAACATCTAGAGCAAACAAAAGTAAACTATTAATGCCTGGAAGCACTAACACCCATCATCAATTTCACCAAAAGGTGATAAGGAAGCAGCAGAAGTACCGTGTAATTATTTTAAACATACAGTTCTATACACACTGATTCCACAATTCATTAAGATTCATGTAATTTGCACCAAAACACACTTAAATGGGTGTTTTGACTTAAATGGGGAGTGTCTCCAGCATGTTTTACAGGGATACATTCAAAATCCCATTTTGCTGAAACACTGCACACTGAAACATTGACCAGAAAAGGATGAAACACATAAGGTCAGCTCCATTTTCTACCAGCTTTTTTTAGTACCAAACATGCTAATATCATGTTGTATTGTATAAGATTGCAGTATAGTAGGGACTGTTTTTTTGCCCTTTCCCCACTGTAGTTAGTATATATATAAGTAGCGAGGGCATGGGGGGCACAGGGGGGCTTGTCCCCTGCATAAAGCATTTTTTAATGCTTTCAGGTATTCATGTTTTGACCTTTTGTGGTTATCATCTCTAATCCCTTTCTTATTTGCAATGGTGATGGACAGGTTAACAGACGAGATTAGACAGGAGTCCCCGTGGACTATGATGTTTGCAGATGACATTGTGATCTATAGTGAGAGTAGGGAACAGGTGGAGGAGACCCTGGAGAGGTAGAGATATTCTCTAGAGAGAAGAGGAATGAAGGTCAGCAGGACTAAGACAGAATATATGTGTGCGAATGAGAGGGAGGATAGAGGAATGGTGAGGATGTAGGGATTAGAGGTGGCGAAGGTGGATGAGTTTAAATACTTGGGATCAACAGTTCAGAGTAATGGTGAGTGTGGAAGAGAGGTGAAGAAGAAAGTACAGGCAGAATGAAGTGGGTGGAGAAGACTGTAATGAGTGATTTGTGACAGAAGAGTACCAGTAAGAGTGAAAGGAAGGTCTACAAGAGGGTAGTGAGACCAGCTATATTATATGGGTTGGGAACGGTGGCATTGACAAAAAGGCAGGAGTCAGAGCTGGACGTGGCAGAGTTAAAGATGTTAAGATTTGCACTGGGTGTGATGAGGGTGGACAGCATTAGGAATAAGTATATTAGAGGGTCAGCTCAGGTTGAAAGGTTTGGAGACAAAGCCAGAGAGGCAAGATTACATTGTTTTGGGCATGTGCTGAGGAGGGATGCAAAGTATATTGGGAAAAAGATGCTAAGAATGAAGCTGCCAGATAACAGGAAAAGAGGAAGGCCTAAGATGAGGTTTATGGATGTGGTGAGAGAGGACATGCAGGTGATTGGTGTGACAGAGCAAGATGCAGGGGACAGGAAGAAATGGAAACAGATGATCCGCTGTGGCGACCCCTAACGGGAGCAGCCGACAGAAGAAGTGGTTGATGCTTTGGTGTGCAGTGTTTTGGTTCATCAGGATTTTGAATGTATTCCATTTAAGTTTTTGAAACCCTTAACACATACTTAAATGTACTGGACACACTCCCCATTTGACATAATACCTTATTTATCGGCAACTTTAACTACCCCACTATAAACTGTGAATCATGCACAACCCCAAACCTGCAGGACCAGAGATTCCTAGACTTTGCAAAGACAAACTTCTTGGACCAGCTAAATTATGGGCATTGACATCCTTGACCTGGTCTTCATAAACATGGGAGAATGATGCAACCCCCAACCCCCCCCCCCCAGTGAAATTTCCGCTGTGATCAGTTAAGGCCATAAATCTGTTTCCTTTAAAACAGAAATAAAATCCAGGATCCTGCCTAATCCTGGACTTTTAAGAATTATTTTAAAGCAAACTTCCTACTGTTAAGTGACACCCTGGCAAAATTTCAAACCTCCCCTCAAACCCTGTGAAGATCCTTGCCCAGGCAGAATTCTCCACAGAAACCCTGTACAGTTGTGTTAATGACTGCATAGAGACATCTGTACCTATCCAGAATAAACAGAGGTCAAACTCAACAAACAAGCCAGCATGGGGAAATCTCAACATCAATAGGTTGTATAACAAAAGGAAGAAAATCATGACAAAAATTAGGAAGTGAAATTCCCAGCAAGGTAAAAACTCCCTCATCAGTGTAAACAAGTAACTCTGGGGGCTAATCAAATCTACCAAAACCAAATCTGAGGTAAAAATAGTCGCCCAGGCTAAGGACAATCACAAGGCATTCTTTGGCTATGTCTCCAACCTCAAAAGCAATACAGAACAATCTGCCAATCTAATTGTTAATTGAGACACCTATACTGAGACGGAAGATATTGCAAATTTATAGATACATTTGGGAAGTATTGTTAGGCTTTAAAAGGTCCTCTGAGCTTGTTAGCTTAGTAATCACCTATTAACCTTTGAACAATTTCAGCTAACAAAGTCAATATCCACATAGTAAGAAAAATTCTAAAAAAAAACAAGGAACCTGGTTCTTTAGGATATGACTGCTTACCCACTAAATTCATTAGGTTGGCTATTGTCCCTCTTGTGATTTCTGTTACAATACTCAGAAGCATTAAAAAAGGAATTATCCCAGAAATCTAGAAGGAAGCCAATGTAATTCCCATACACAAAGAAAGCACTTCACCTGAACCAAATACTTTTACACTGGTTGACATTTTCAGCATTCTTCCTAACACTAGAATGCATAGTCCAGCAACAACTTTCTGAATATATAACAGAAAACAAAATATTAAACAAATCTCAGCAGTTGATGAAAATGTATGCTGTAAATAGTGCTGCCTTTAATCTAAGTTGTATAATATCGTTCCTTAGATCTTCTTTAGATCCTCCAGATGTTTCCCACACCTACTAACTAGATTTAAATCTCTTACTTTTTACTCATACTCCTTAAAGTGCAAACAAAGTTATTTTAGTGAAAGAAAATTCTCATCTAAATGGGCAATAAAGCACAGCTGTAGCTAAGGTGGGGTGAAGGTGCAGTTTTCCCTTGGTGCAAGTTGTTAGGGGGCATGATCTGCAGTTGCCAATGGGGTGAGGTTGCATTATCGGCATTCATTTATGAAGACACAAGGATATCCTGGCTTCATCAATGAATGCTGATATTGCATCCACAGTGAAGTTAGCTAGATGATCAGTGTATGCTAGTAATTGGAGTGAGGTGCCTATTACAGCTGTAATAGATTGTAGCAGGCAGCTTGCTACAGTTACAGAACATCTTTTATTGATCCTCAAATTTGGGCTGGAGGTGCACCAGTCTAGCAAACAACTCAGGGCACAAGATGACATAGCTACTGTTCTGCAATAAGCTAATCTCTATTTTTTCAACTATCCTGGTTTTTAATCCTTTGACTGTTAGAGTTCTGCTGTTTTTATGTTAATGCAGTGCCAGTTATTGTGGAACATTGAAAGTAGCTGAGTATATAAACAACACTGCACTATTATGCTATGCAAAATTAACATCTGCTGCTAAAAATAAATCTACAAAGTAGCTTCAATAGACTATGTTTAAATGCTCTCAACTAATTCTGAAAAAAAAAAGTGCCATCTTCTGAAATTGCTCTACCTGTGCCCCCAAACTGGAAATAAAAATCTCCATCTGGAGACATATTCCCATATACAGATGGAATCAGATTCCAAAGTTGAATAATAAATGGCACATTCTCCTAGGATGAACTAACTCTAATAATAATAATAAATAAATATAATATGCTACATTTTCTGTTTAGAGGCAGACATTGTCTTGACTACTGCCAAGGCAAACAAGTCTCCTCACTTATTCATTCTTGACTTTTTGTTTCATTGGGTAATTTGTACCAGATTCAGCTCTACCCATACAGCTAAACTATACTAGTCCTATCATAAGTCAATAACATTTATCCTAAAACTCATCACTGTTTCATCCGAAAAACACAATGGCATGCAATCATTCTTAAAAAAATAGATTACAATATGGTATGCAATGCTTTCAAATTCCTACATCCTGAACAAGGACAAAACAATATACAAATCCTAAAAAGCTGTTCCCCTTCTGGGAACCTAAGATATTTCCATAAGCTACTAATAAAACCATTAGATCAAAAGGTTTAAGCTGATAGCCTTTTTAAAAAATCAATAGGAAATCTTTCAAACAACTGTCATTAATGTGGTCCACTTTAACTTATTCAAAAATATTCAAACATCTCATTGACCTAGTTAACTCTAGCTACTAATATCTATTCACTGGCAGCTTTAGTCTCCTAGTACCACTAACTAGATTACAGTTAGATGAGAAACACTATTCTGTACATAGTGGATATATGTGTACATATACCCAGCTAACACCCTATCATCATTTTTCAACTCCAGTAATAATTACACAGCAGCCCCCCCCCCCCCTACAATACACAGAGTATTTACTGGGGACATATATTAAGTTACTTAACTGTTTTCATATATGTATATATAAATATATATATATATATATATATATATATATATATATATATATATATATGTATGCATGTATTTTTTTTATTACAGAAGACCACACCTTACCCTATTAATGTTCTAACCTTCCTTATTCAGTCAACGTTCTATTCTTTCTTATCAACTCGTCTTACTAAATCTAAAATAAAACATAATTTAAAAAATTGTTGACAAAACTTTGTGCAATACAGTTTAGGCAATCTTTGCAATCACTTTGTAGTGTGACCTCTCTTCCAGCTTGTCTTGATAACTCTAAACTCATTGCTAACAATTATTTGTGTGTGCCGTACAATTTAAACGGCCTTTGATATAGCTGTGCTGTCATAAAGTTGTCTAGATTTTTAAGATATACTGCATTAACACAAAAACGGAGAACAGCAAACAGTGTGTAAACAAGAATCACTCAAAGTACCTTCACTGAACAGTCTATATTCACCAGAAAACAATTGCTTATTCAGTTATACTGCATTACTTGCTCTCATAATGTTATTTTGATTTTTAACTTAGCGCCATGTTTATACTGCATTATGTGCAAAAGTGCAAATGGTGAATTTGTGAAATGCTCAAGATGTTTATTCATGAAAGTTATATGTGTGTTATTGTGTTGGAGCTTTTCTTCATGGGCCTCCACTGAAAATGGGCTACCCGCCAGCTGGACAATCCAGTAATTAAAATATAAATAAAAATAATAACCCCAGTAACCTATAAAGAACACTGGCATGTTTACTGTTGGTGAGAGTTATATATTACAAACAGTAGCAGTAAACAAACTAATGCTGACATTTTTATTTAAGTTGTAGATGGTTACAAATACCTGAATCAATTAAAATGTAATTTGAACTTTGCAGACTGGACTTTTTTTCTTTACAGTTAACATTGATGTCAGTGAAATGTAATTTCAAGTATTTTGATTCTGCTAGTGTCAATGGTTTCTAAGTGCAGTGTGTGAAATGATGGTATTCAACATAATTTGGCTGTTAATATTTGTTAAGCAATAGCTATTCTCCTGGTGTTAAATACTCATTAAGTGTTTATGCAGTATTTATACAGTTAAGAAGAATGTTTGCATTTAAAAATGTCATTGTTGATGTTGTTGTCTTTCAGCTTTTCCCTGTTAGGGGTCGCCACAGCGGAACTCCGGTCCGCTAATGATTGGCAGTAGATTTTCACAAACGCAGAGGTGCCAGCTCGATGTTCAACCTTCAATGAAGGCACGCCCATTTACACATGTCTTTCGAATACTCACCCAACCACGGGGAGGACATGCAGACTCCACACAGAAGGCACTCCCCACACTCCAACCGAGAATCGAAGGGTCTATATTATATCCTCGAATGCTTAAAAAAGTGAACGCTGATTGAGCAAACTTATTTTCGTGAAACTGCAAAATATCGAAGCAGCAGAAACTCGAATTTTTTCCTAGGGAAAGAATTCGGTTGTCCGTTTCTGTTGCTTCGGTATTTTCAGTGTTATGGTGGAAAGTTACCGGTCGGATTCATGTAAGTGTGCGATTGTGTGGATGTGAGTGTTAGGGTGATTTAGGTGAGTTAGGGTTAGGGCTCGGGTTAGGTGTGTGTGCGATTGAGTGGACATGAGGGTTAGGGTGGATTTAAGTGAGTTAGGGTTAGGGAGCGGGTGAGGTGAGTGTGCGATAGTGACGGACCTTAGGGTTAGGGTTTGGGTTAAGGTAAGTGGGTAGTTAGTGGTGTGTGCATAGTTTAGTGTAGGGTTAGGTATCAGATTTTATGTGTATGTGTGTGGATTTCTGTTTGTTTGGTGTGCTTGTGTTGTGTGTATGTGTTTTGGATCAGCGATTTTTTTCCCTGGGAAAAAAATCGCTGATCTGACAGTTTGAGATTGTAAGCTTTTGCTTAAATTAGGTCGATCAATCAGCGTTCGCTTTTTTAAGCGTTTGATGATATAATATAGACCCGAATCGAACGGGAGAACCTCTTGCTGTGAGGCAACAACGCTACTGCTGCACCACCGCAGAAATGTCATTGATGATCACCTGTAAAATACTGTTGCAGTCTTTTCAAGTCTCATGTCTCCCCATTCAACCCAACACTATACTCATGGGCAACTTTAACTACCCCTAATATAAAATGAGAATCATACATGACCCCTAACATGCAAGCATAAATATTCTTGAACTTTGGAAACCTAAACACCTTTGACAAGTTAGTCCATATGTCCAACAGGGGTGCAAACATTTTTGACCTGGTCCTCATAAACATGGCAGAACATTGCACCCACCCTAGTGTAATGTTCTTGCTGGTCAGATCAGACCATAAAGCTGTCTCTTTTGAAGTAAAGATAAAGCCAGGCCTAACCCTGGAACTTTCAAGAATTATTCTAGGGCAAACTTCTTACTACTAAGTGATACCCTGGCAAAATTTCAAGCCCTCTCCCAACCCTGCGAACACTGCTGTCTAGGTAGAATTGCTCACAGAAATCCTGTATAATCATATTAATAGCCACATAGAGACAGCTTTGCCTACCCAGATTAAGTACAGAATCAGCTCAAACCACCCTGGTACAATCACAACCTCAAAAGGTTTTACAACAAAAGGAAGAAATTCATGACAAAATTAGGAGATGCAATACCCAGCAAGGCAAAAAATACCCCATCAACCTAAACAAGCAACTCTGGGGAATAATCAAGTCTACCAAAGCTAAATTTCAGGTAAGATTAGAGTTCCAGGCAAAGGACATTCTTCATTTATGCCAATAAACTCAAAGGCAATACGCAGTAATGTAACAAATTAATTGCAAATAGTGCCACCTCTATGGAGCCAGAAGATAGAGAAAACCTTCTGGCTAAAAAATTTAGCTCCAATTTTAGCACCACTCTCCTTTACAGATACTCACTCAGGAAATACCCACATCCATAACTCCCTTAACTATCATTAGAGAGTAGGTACTTGAGGGGTTTTCCAAAAACAACAACACTATAGCTATGGGTTCTGGTAAGATTCCAAGATACCTTCTTAGTAGCATGCAACATGAATTATCAGGCCAACATGAATCATTATTATTATTTTATCATGGCCTCCAAACAGGCTTCTTGCCAAAGAAATGTAAGACTGTAATGTTTATCCTGTTGCACAAGGGTGGGTCATCTGTGGACCCAGAGAATTATCATCCCATAAGCCTGACTAGCTTGATATGCAAATCTATGGAGAGAATAGTCATGGATATCCTAAATGATAACATATGTAATCGACAATCATTTGACCCAAATCAGATCACATTTGTCAAGGGCAGGTCTTGCCCACTCAACTTAGTGGAATTCTCCAAGGTCTTCAAAGCAGTGGACAAGGGAAAATGATACATACTGCCTACCTTGACCTGGTCAAGGAATTTGACACAATACCCACTTCAGTATTGTAGAAAAGATTACAATACTAGATATAACCCCTTGTATCACCCACTGAATAGCCAGCTGGCTTACAGACAGGACACAATAAATTAGAATAAGGGAATTGACCTTCATAAAAAGAAGAGTAGCTAGTAGAGTGCCTCAGGACTCAGTGTTGGGACAGCTATGTTTGATATCTACTTTTCTGAAGTCAGGGGTACCATCAAGGGCCTCTGGCTGATGAAGTTCAAAGATGACTGCAAACTGGGTGTAGTGATTAAATCCTCCCAAGACACAAATATCTTTGAAGATGGCTGTACATTGAGTAACAGTCTATTTCTAGTTCTCCCAATGTGAAAACAGAAACTCATCAGAGAAGACCACTAGACTTGTACTTATGGATAAATTTCAGTAACTGGCTAGTAGGTGCACTGCCTGAATGCCAGGAATAAAGAAATACAAAAGACCTGGAAAAAATCAGCTACAAAAGTGCGAAAGAAACACTGACTGGGGAGAGTTCTGCAACTGTTCAGCAAATAGCAATGCAACCTTCAGACATAACTTCTAGTAGCCTACAGGAAGATATAAGACAACTGCATACAAACCTGGTTAAAATAAACAAAACAGTGATATCAACACAAACAACAAAAGGCTAGAAAAAATAGAAGTTTTAAACAGATATTCAGATAAGATGATAAAGCTGCAAAAATCAGGTGTCAAAATAAAGAAAACACTAGCTGAATGTGAGACTGCTCAGGAATAGATATTTCAAAAAAATAATACAAATAGAGGACAGAGCATGTAGGGAATGATTATTCATTGTACACCAGAAAGAAGAAGAGTAAATTTATTCCACTATTCAGGGAATGTCAAGATGCAGGTGTGGGATTCAAATTGCTGTACCCAACTGTCTTCAAGGTATTCTTCCCTGGAGGGACAAAATCATTTTTGATGAAGTACATGCTAAGGAGGAAATACAATGTTTGTCCAACAAAACGTAAGCTGTGAAACAGACAGAGATTCTGCTTCTTGTTCTTCTGGTAATAAAGACTGCAGAGGGACTGTACCTGTGAAACTTTTCAAATTTTTATGGAAAATGTTGGAGAGAAGGAAGGGAGCATGAGAGTTGACTAGAAGGATTGATTGTATGTTGGAAATGAAGCAGAGACAGGATTTCAGAGATGAACAGTAATAAAACCAGTAACTTGATATGGGATTACAATGCAATAATTATATTTGTGAAATATGACAGAACAAGAAAATCTGGAAATACTGGACTTTTTCGGAGTTTGTTGGACTTGTGAGGGACTGTAAAACATATGTCCTACTTCATGTCATTAATGTTCAGAAAACTGCTTTGGGGATGGCAAGAGGAGGGAGAAAGTTATCTGCAAGTAAAGATTTTTTTCTTAAATAGTACCAGTTTTGTGGCATGTGGTTTTCTTTAAATGCTATAAAGTTTTTTTCAGTTATTTTTAAGTGCAATGGGGATTGTAAACAGGTGCTGATGTTTTTTTTTTCTTTTCTTTTGCCCTTCTTTCTCTCTTCTTGTTCAGTTTTAAGAAATGTAGGCACTGCAATGTATATAAAAAAGACTAGTTAAAAAGCACGATAAAAGAAAACTTAATATGCTTTTTCTCATTCTTGCTTGGATAAATGACTGGATTAAAGACCTTAGATTGATGTATTAACAAGTCTTGAGAGACAGCAAGTGAATGAAAAAGAACATTGAGTGTTGTGAGGCTTTTTTCTAGCAAATACATGTGAGCTCAATAACAATTCTACAGCTGGTCTTCATGTTTCCATGGAAACAATCTAATAAAGAGAAACTGGCTACAGTCTGATAGAGAGTGATTGGTTGATGGGGAAAAAAAAGAAAAGAGAAACTGGATAAGAGATGATGCTCTCTAAAAGCATTCAGGGGTTTTCCCAAGGTAGTTAATGTTTTCTGAAAACATTCAGTGGTTTTCCTAGCTGGGAGAGCTATAAAGATAAGACAAAACTTATCAGCACTTAGTAGAAGCACCGGCTGCACAATGCATATTAGTATGGATGACCTTTCTTTTAGTTTAACTCAGGTTTGTGAGTGTAGCTTTCAGTTTGGGACTTTTGTTCCTATTAGGAGGGTAAAACTTCAATATTTGAACTGCGATGGTGGTGCTGCGGTAGCATTGTCGCCTCACAGTAAGACGTTGTCCTGTTCGATTCTCAGCTAGAGCGTCTTCTGTGCGGAGACATGCGTGAATGGGTGTACCTTCGTTGAAGGTTGTGCGTCAGGGCCAGCAACTCGGCACGTAAAAATTGACTGCCAATCATTAGTGGACCGGAGTTCCGCTGTGGCGACCCCTAACCGGGAAAAGCCGAAAGACACAACAACATAGTTTTGTATGTTAACATTAAGTTAATATGTTTAATATGTTTCAGGGGGTATTGGGGTGTGTTTTTGAGGACTTTCAATAAAACAAAAAGTTGTATATGATGTGACATAGGTTCAAATTGATATGAGAAGAAACACCTGTTTAAAAGTTCAACCTGCCAAACACTGTATGCATGTAACACAAAAGCTGGAACTACTGGAACTAGACATTTAACAAAAAAAGGTGTTATACATAAAAAGTGGGCATAATAACTTTTAATACAATGATGCTTTCTTTAATGTCTTTAAATGTAAATGGTCTCACAGATAAATACAAACAAAAAAGAGAAGTGAACTATATTAAAAATGTAGAGTGCAGATAGCTATGTTGCAGGAGATACACTTAGAAAGAAATGAACATGTGAATTTGTAAAGAAAGGTTTTCAGTATGGTTATTCAGCGGAATACCTGGGACAAAAGAAAAAAGGAGTACTTATATTAACTGCAAGAGGAGCTCCAATAGTGATAGAAGAAGATGCAAAAGATAATAATGGCACATTTGTAGTTCTAAGAGGCTACTGGCAAGGGAGGAGGATTACACTGGCATGTATTTGCATTCCACTTAAAACTGCTGTAATCAAGCTTAAGAAAATTCTGGAAGAAATAATCAGTTTTCAGCAAGAAATATTACTTATTGGTTGGGACTGTAACTTGATTTGTATAAGTGAAGATGTGTCTGGAGGCCCAGAAGGGAAAATATAACAAAGGAGGGTAGATTTTTGAAGAAAGTTATGAAAATATTTGGCATGGAAGATGTGAATTCAGTAATATGAGTTCAGAGTGAATTTACATATTATTCCCCAAGATATAAAAACTGGGCTAGGCTAGACAGAATTGACATTTCACAGGAACACGTGCATTGAAAGCTTTGATACCCACCCAATAACTATTTCAGATCATGCACCAATAATAGTTAAAATAAAAATACAGGGTAATGAAATAAAAATGAGACACTGGTGCTTTCCCACCTATCTGTTGAAAAGAGAGGAATTTAAGGAATGGGTAGTGAAGATTATTCAGAAGCTGTTAGAAAGGATAGAAATTTCTTATGAAAATATAGCTAGGGAGTGGGATAAAATTAAGGTGGATTTTAAAAATAGGATGGAAATAAAAGAAAGGGAGCTATGGTTAAGAAGTAACAAGAATTATTTAGATTGACTGACAAATGTGAACTTATTGCAAAATAGAGGGAATCTCACAGAGCAAGAAGAGGATCAACTGCAAAATGCTAGGCAGAAAATAAGGGATTACCTTGATAATCTGCACAATCTTAGAAAGATTGCTTTTAAGCACTGCTGTTTGTTGATAACACTAGAGTACAACAACTTTTAGAACAATGACTCAGGAAACAGAAAGTAGATAGGGTTGTTGCTAAGCTTAGGGAGCCTATAACAAAGAAGGTAATAAGAGATCCGGTAAAGGTATTAGCAATATTTTGGAAATTCTATGAGATTCTTTATAAAGCAGAGAAATATGAAAATCAAGAAAAGATACAATTGAAAATGTTTATGGAAGAATTAAATATGTGAAGGTTAGAGGTAGATGAGGCTCAATTACTAATATTTAGGATACAAGGAGATGAGATAAAAATTGTGATGTTTAACCAATCTACAGGAAAGTCACCAGGAATGTATGGTATTCCTGTGAAAGTTTGGAAGCTGGGGGGAAACAAATTGATAAAAATCTGGAAGGTTTTGTTTAATAATATCTTAAGAGGAGGACAAGTGCCAGAGTCCTGGAAGAAAGCATTGGTAGCTGTAATACCTAAAGAGGGTAAGGATATATCAGATCAAGCTTCATACAGGCCCATTTCAATACTAAACCATGATTTTAAAGTGTTCATGTCTATAATGGCTAACATAATGGCAAAAGTAATGCCAAAACTGATAGATATGGATCAATGTGGTTTTGTGGAGAGGAGGCAAACATTTGACAACATTAACAGAACATTGATGATCCAGAGGGAAGCAGAATATAAGAAAATAACATTGTTGTTGGTGGGTCTTGATGCAGAGAATGCATTTGACAGAGTAAGCTGGGACTTTCTGAGCAGGACTATGGAAGCATTTGCATTTCCTGAAAAAATTATAAGGTTGATTAGGAGAACATATGAGGGATCAGAGGTGAAAATTAAAGTAGGTGAGGTCCTCTCTAATAATTTCTGCTTGAGCAGAAGAACCAGGCAGGGGTGTCATCTTTCCGCTTTATTGCTTGCATTATATTTAGAACCATTGACAAAGAAAATAAGGGACACAGAAATTCAAGGATATAGTTGGTATGGTAGTCAAGAAAAGCTGTTTTTTATTTGCAGATGATATTATTTTGTACCTGACAAAACCAGAAAAAGACATTACATTGTTATGGAACATTAAGAGACAGTTTCTTTCAGGATACAAAATTAATGAAGTTAAAACAAAGGCAACAGCACTAAATTATCTACCCACACATGAACTGGTTCAGGAATACCCATATTTTTGGGAACATTATAAAATGAAATATTTAGGAGTATGGATTAAAAATTATTCTAGTGTGGCAGCTAAGGATATGTGGGAAGAAACTAAACAAAAGATAATACAACAACTGAGAAAATGGAAGCTTTGTTATATGGATATGGATAGTAAGATACAAGCAGTTAAAATGTTTTTAGTCCCTTTAGCCTTATACACAGGTCAAGCATAGTTTTATCAACCAGAGGAGAAATTGTAGGTAGCAATTAATAAAGAGCTGAAGGACTTTATCTGGGAGGGGAAGATGGCAAGTGTCAAGTGGGATAAGTTGATTCTTCCAGTAGAACAGGGCAGATTGAGATTACCCAATTTGAAGAGGGTATTTCAGAGCTACACAATTAAGACCCCTATTCATAGCACAAGCAGAAAACTATAATTCAAAGTGAAAAGGGATGATGATGAAATATGGGGGAATCTTAAGAAACAAGGAGGAACTGGGATTTTGGATGTAGGCCTTTAAGGATAGTAACAATAATCAAGCAGAATTTTATATCCATAAAGTAGCAGAAAGTATTGTAAGAATTAAACCAACACAGGAATGGAGAAAGGAGATTCTCCTGATAGGGATGACTGCAATTAGAGATGCAGACAATAGGCAAGAGGGGGGACAGAATTTATTGGAGAAAATCAAAACTGGTATTAGGAGCAAATAACTAGAGAGGTAAAGATGATAGAATGGGAAGACGCCAAGAATTTAGTTGGACTGCAGGTTAGAGATTGCCTTCCCTGTCAGGAATTGATAGAGTATAGGCAAAGAGAAAGAAATGGGGGGGGGTCCTATATGAAGACCAGCGCTGGTAGAGTTTTTAATAGAATCTAGAACAGAAGCTGCCATTAAAAAAGGAATTAGTAGAATATATAGAATATGACACAGTAACTATAAGAATCAATCAGAGGAGGTTAGAAAAGATTGGGAAGAAAGATTGGATAAGCAATTCACAAAGAAACAATGGGAGGATATATGTATATCTCGCAAGTATGCAACAAAATCTAGAAGATTTAGCATTTTTGCCTAGAAATATTTACATAGATATTTTTATACTCCAAAGTAGACTCCAGAGAATTTTTCCTCAGGTAGATAGTAAATGTTTTAGGTGTGAAGGGGAAGGAGGAGGTAGTTAGGAACATATTTTCTGGGAATATGGTGAGTTGGTGGACTTTAGGGATTCCTTGCAGGATACACTGTCAGAGATGCTTGGTGGGCAGATTGGTCTGACAAGGGAGATAATTTTTCTGAGCTATGATACAGAATCGGAATTGCCTAGCCATGGTAAGGCCTTGCTGTGTCTAATAATGGTGGCTGCCAAAAAAGGAAGTACTAGAAAATGGAAATCAAAATCTAAACCAACTATGCTGGAAGTAGTGAACATAGTAATAGAGATAAAACAACTGAAACTGAGATCTTTAGAAAAGGGTAGGAGCAAACTACATAGGAAAAAAATGGAATTGTAGGAACAATACATACAAGGGAGGAATGAGGCCTAAAATTAAGTAGAATTTAAATGAGCTGTGTAATGTTTGAGTGAGAAAGATTGGGTAAATTATAAGTGATGTATAATGTTTGCAACTGAGAGTGTGTCAGTATGGTTTGTGATGTAAAATGCTTCCGACTAGGATTGTGTCGGTGTGGTTTGTTTTCATTTATATACATTTATGATTACCTATGTAGTAAGTGGTTTAATGAAGATGTTTCTTGTTTAAAAAAGCAGGAACTGAATAATTTATGTAATATTGCTTAAGTTATATGATATATAGCAATATATGTGAAGTATAATGTGTGTCATGTTAATATAGTTTGATTACTTTTATATGAATGTAAATTTGCCTGTTTCATAAGTGATAATTCAATAAAGGTGTTTGAAAAAAAGAAGGCACAAATTTCCTCCAAGAAGGCCTGACACAGACTAATAACTGGTGTCAGAGACATGATCTAAAACTAAATGCCCAAAATTAATCATAATATATGTCAGAAAGACAGTCACCCCAGCAAACTACTACATTGACAATACACCCCTAAGAGTAGACTCTCTAGTCAGGGATTTGGGAACAAATGCAGACAGGGATTTGCATTTGACCATCATATGCCTACTATAGTGAGGAAATTATTCTATGTTGCACACCTTATAAGCAGGGGTATGGCATCTAGATCCAAACATGTCATTGTTCAGTTGTACTCCACTCTCATAGGACCAATAATTGAGTACAATGCCTGATTTGGTATGTACCTGGCCAGGCATATGCAACAACTAAAGTGTCCACAGAGGTTCCTCACAAAAAGAATACATGGTTTGGAAAACAAGTCCTATGGGGACCATCTCAAAACATTGTTCTGATATCTGGTCTCCTACAGGCTGCTGAGAAATAACGTACACCCAGATTACAAAGCATCTACTGGTCCAGCCCTAATGAACCTGTTGCACATCTATAAAACAATAGCATCAGAAACACTAAATCTAGAGATCTAAACCTCACCAGCAACATAAATAGAACATGCTGGAAGAACAGGGATGTGTCTCAGAGGCTCCCTCTTTCTGGAACAGGCTTCACATCCATGTGAAGCAGAGTTCATTGGATCCGTGGATGGGGAGCTGTAAATATGACCCTGGTCTGGCACCTATATCTCTAATAGAGAGAGGAAGCTTGTAAATGTGTGTCCAACCATGAGGCTCTTAAGTTTTCCTTTATACTACTGTAGAAGGAGTTACAATTCTGTGAGACAGTATCAGTATCTAGTTGCTCTTTGTGGACTAACTGAGACTGATTCAATAGACATCTGGATACAGAAAGCCTATAAGTATATTTTTTGGCACTTAATCTGTTATCAGTGATAGTCAGCTAAACTGCTGCATTTATTAATTTGCTTAAGATTGCTTGTCTTGGTGTCTGCATTTTGTTCCTGCCCTCCCTCCCTATTGGTGTCTTGTTTTTATACTTGGTGGCTTTGCTGTTGCCCATCCCTACTGTAAATTTGATCTGGGACACTCCTCCCAGTCTAGTGTCATTAGCTCATTCTACCTAATACAGTGAGAACATCTGAGAAGGCCAACCCACTTAGGTTCTTAACCTTGAATTATCTTCTGTTCCTCCTTTCTCTCTTTCCATTGCTAGAATCTCCTTGTGTGCTTCTTGGCACTTTTTAACTGTTCAGAGTTGAATAAAACAATAACTGAATTCAGTTCAAAATACAGTTTGAATAAATTGCATTTATGTAAACCATATTTGCTTTAATATTGCTACACATTCAAGTGTGCTAGCTTGCACTGCACTTGAATTTCTTTAGTGCTGTTTTAGCTGTTTTTCTGTAAAAAAAATTCTAAACTTGTTTCATGCCCTTCCTATAACTAGTCTATTCCAGATATAGATTTTCTGTATCCAGGACTCTTTGTAAGCTTCTGAGTCCCTCCCCCCAAGCCTTTCTGTGTTGGCAGGAAGCATTGTAGCTTATCTGTGGGAGTGGGAAGCGGTAGGTAGCTTATCTACCACAAGAGGAGTGGTTTCTGGCCCAGATATTGTAGTCTGTTGGCTGTTTGGGCAGGTTTTTCTATCTCTTTCAACTTTCTGGTTTAAAAGCCCGCATTTGCACTTGTTTCCCGCCTTTCCTGTAACTAATCTAGTCCAGATACAGATTTGCTGTATCCAAGACTATTTGTAATATTCTGAGCCCCCAAGTCTTTCTCTGTTGGAGGGATGCCTTCTAGCTTATCAGTGAGAGTGGTAAGCACTAGTTAGCCTATCTACCACAAGAGGAGTGGTTTCTGGCCCATAAATTGTAGTTTATTGGCCATCTGGACAGTTTTTCCATCTCTTTCAACTTTCAGGTTTAAAAGCCCACATTTGTGCTTGTTTCCTCCCTTTCCTGTAACTAGTCTAGTCTAGATACAGATTTGTTGTATCCAGGACTGTTTGTAAGCTTCTGAGCCCCCAAGCCTTTCTATGTCTGAGGGAAGTGTTCTAGCTTATCAGTGGGAGTGGTAAGCACTAGGTAGTCTATCTACCACAAGAGGAATGGTTTCTGGCCCATAAGTTGCAGTTTATTGGCCGTTTGGGCAGTTTTTCCATCTCTTTCAACTTTCAGGTTTAAAAGCCCATATTTGCATGTATTTCCCACCTTTCCTTTAACTAGTCTAGTCCAGATACAGATTTGCTGTATCCAGCACTGTTTGTAAGCTTCTCAGCCCCCAAGCCTTTCTGTGTTGGAGGGAAGCCTTCTAGCTTATCAGTGGGAGTGGTAAAAACTAGGTAGCCTATCTACCACAAGAGGAGTGGTTTCTGGCCCATAAATTGTAGTTTATTGGCCATCTGGGCAGTTTTTCCATCTCTTTCAACTTTCAGGTTTAAAAGCCCATGTTTGTGCTTGTTTCCTGCCTTTCCTGTAAATAGTCTAGTCCAGTTACAGTACCCGCGGTGGTGGTGCTGCGGTAGCGTTGTTGCCTCACAGTAAGACTCTGGTTCAATTCTCAACTCGAGCGTCTTCTGAGTGGAGATATGCGTGAATGGGTGTACCTTCATTGAAGGTTGGGCTGGTAACTCGGCACGTAAAAATCAACTACCAATCATTAGCGGACCGGAGTTCTGCTGTGGTGACCCCTAACTGGGAAAAGCCGAAAGACACAAACAGTCTAGTCCAGATACAGATTTGCTGTATCCAGGACTGTATGTAAGCTTCTGAGCCCTCCAAGCCTTTCTGTGTTGGAGAGAAGCTTTCTAGCTTATCACTGGGAGTGGTAAGCACTAGGTAGCCTATCTACCGCAAGAGGAATGGTTTCTGGCCCATAAACTGTAGTTTATTGGCTGTTTGGGCAGTTTTTCCATCTCTTTCATCTTTCAGGTTTAAAAGCCCGTGTTTGCACTTGTTTCCTGCTTTTCCTGTAACTAGTCTAGTCCAGATACAGATTTGCTGTACGCAGGACTGTATATAAGCTTCTGAGCCCCCTTTCTGTGTTGGAGGAAAGCCTTCTAGCTTATCAGTGGGAGTGGTAAGCACCAGGTAGCCTATATACCACAAAAGGAGTGGTTTCTGGCCCACAAATTGTAGTGTATTGGCTGTTTGGGCAGTTTTTCCATCTCTTTCAACTTTCTGGTTTAAAAGCCCACATTTGCACTCATTTCCCACCTTTCCTGTAACTAGTCTAGTCCAGATACAGATTTGCTGTATCCAGGACTGCTTGTAACCTTCTGAGCTGTGCCAAAAAGTCTGCTCTTTAATGTTTCCCTTAGATCTGCTAGTTCTGTCCTCTCCTGCACTTTTACTAGCTTATTAGTCTAGCACTTTACCAGACATCTTGTAGCAATTATTGTAGCTACCAAAAGTGCTACCAGCACTAAACGTTCTACAAGGAAACAGCTCCAGTACTTATTGTTAATGCCCACCCCTCCAGTCAAATCTAAAGGTCAGTTCCCTGTGCTTTCTCCTATTAATCTGGTGAACTTGGGCATCCTGAGACAATGTAGCAACTGCCTCATGTACACTGACAACCTTCTCCTCTTACCTCCCAACACTCAGACTTGCAAGAGATGCACTTATATATCCAAACTGGAAGCCACACACTCTCCAGCCAAAGCCGAAATAGCTGGCCAAGAGAAGGTCAACACTGGCACCACACCACATGGAACACATAGCCCTTCAGAACACACACCAGCACTTCCTTCACATAAAAACACAAACCATGCACCAACCTTTGTGGAGGCTCTCAATAAAAATCCACCCAAACAGCAGAGACCTCCAAGGCAGAAATGCACTCGACCACCACAACACTAATTATGAGACACAAAACTCTCCTAAACAGTGTGCCACTCAACCAAAGTCCCTAAGGCTGCCCAACACACTAGTCGTAGGTGACTCGATATTGAGGCACACTGATGTCCCACTCACTAGGTTGAATAAGGAGAAAGTAACAGTCAGCTGGCTGTCAGGTGCCAGGATCCACTACTTAACGCATGTACTCAGGTCCCTCAACAACAGGTACAAATATTACTCTGTTATTGTACATGTGGGTGTGAATGACTTGAGACATACCTCCCTGGACTACATGAAAAGAGACATGGAGGAGCTCTCGGATTATGTAGCCCCAGGCGTGTATGACCCTAGCCCTGTCCAGCCTCCTACCATCACCCAGAATGATACCACAGTACAAGCAGAAAATGACTTGATTTTAACAATTGGCTAAGTTTCCGGTGTCATTCTAATGGGATCCAGTATCTGTCTGCCTGGGATGACATGACTGACAGACCTTGATGCTTTCCAAGAGATGGCCTGCATCTGTCATCCCTGGGCTTCCGGATACTGGCCAAGGGTCTTGCCAGCCCTCACCCCTCTAGTGCTTTTTTAGGTGGTGTTCCAAAGACCAAATTACCACCGTAACAGCTGCAAACAAATGTAATCTGAGGGTCATGCTGCTCAATGCTAGAAGTCTAAATCTCAAAATGCACTTGCTCGAAGCACTCCTTAAAATGGAGAGCATCAACATTTGTGCTATAACAGAGAACTGGTTCAAGGCAGCAGAAAGCACCCCTGCACTACCAGGCTATAACTCATTCCACTCCTTTCAGCCCCAGAACTTGGACCGAAGCTCCAAATGTGGTGGTGTTTCCATATTCATAAAACATGCACACACCTCTAGACTGGTAGCCCATCATAATGCATCAGAGATACTTCAGATGCAGCTAACATTGGGTAAGACAACAATTCAGGTCATTGCCTGCTACAGGTCCCCAACCATGTCCCAAGACTTACACTCCACGTTCCTAAGCACCCTGGAGAATATTAGGGTCCAACCTAACACTCTCATTTCGGGTGACTTCAATAACCTCTCCATTAACTGAGAAAACTATTCATTTACCAATATAATTGCCCAATGTTTCCTGGAATTCATTAATTCCAATGCCCTGGACCAGCTCATTCTTACCCCCACTAGAGGTAGCAACATCCTTGACCTTGTCATTACTAACATGGGTGACCATTGCACAACAGCAGTAGTCAACTCCTCCCTGGTTAGATCCGACCACAAACTAATCACCTTGGAAATCCACATCCATAATGCCCCCCCACCCCCGCAAAGGTAACCACCATGAAAAACTTCTCCGAAGCTAATTTTGGGCTCCTAAATACAGAGGTGGCTAACTTCTTGGCACCCATGCAAATAGAGAATAGTTGCATGACCACCAAGTCATATACCAATGCACTGTATGAACACGTACACAAATGCATGGATCTCACCATACCCAACAGAACCAAGACACTCTCCTCCAAAGAAAAGGAAGCCAGTCTGGTGGCCCTCTCCCATAAACAAACTCTACAACAGAAGGAGGAAACTGATGTGGAATAAGGTGAAGTCCCAAGACTGGAAAAACTCCCTTATCAGCCGCAACAAAAAGTTAAGATCCCTCATCAAATCCTCTAAATCTAGCTATGAAAACAGAATTGCAGCAGATAGTAAAGACAATCACAAGGCCTACTATAGTTATGTAAAGAATCTCCACAGCAATACTCAGATTTCCCCTGAGCTACTGCACAAAGGTACCTCCTATACCGAGCCAACAGATATTGCCAATATACTGGCCGACAGATTCAGTGCTTTTACACCTCTCTCCCCACCAAAGGACTAATCACAATACCAGTAGATTGCCAGGCACCCAGTATTACTGCTGCACAGGTTAAAATGGGTCTACCTGATAACACCGACATGGCAAAACACAGACAACGAAATAACCGACATGAAAAAAACAAAAAAAGTTCAAAAACACGAAACTTCACATGCCCTACAAACCAAAATCCCAACAATCAACAAAACAAATACCTTTCCTGAGAAATACACACACAACACAAGCACACCAAAAACCTTACAAACCTACACTAAACCTTACATACACAACTATCTATGCACTAACCTTAACCCAAACCCTAACCCTAAGGTCTGTCACTATCGCACACTTACCTTACCCGCACCCTAACCCTAACTCACTTAATCCGCCCCAAACCCTCAAGTCCATCACCATCACACACTTACCTTACCTGCACCCTAACCCTAACTCACTTAACCTGCCCCTAAACCTAAACTCCATCACTATCACATGCTTACCTGACCAGCACCCTACCCTAACGTCCGTCACTATCACACACTTACCTTACCCACACCCTGACCCTAACGTCCATCACTATCACACACTTACCTTAACATGTCGGTGTTCTCAGCATCGGGATTCTCAACTGTCGGTCTTCTCCATTGTCGATCTTCCAGTGTCGGTGTTCTTGTTGTCGGCGATCTGCGATTTCGGCGTTTTCAGGTAGACCCATTAAAACAGCTTCTATGGGACCTGACAATGTCCGTGTCTGTGTTTTACATGAACTAGAAAGTGAACTGGCACCACACCTGTGTGCCCTGTTCAATCACAGCCTCACCTCAGGCTTTGTCCCTACTGAATGGCGCACTGCTGCAGTCATCCCTCTCCACAAAGGAGGAGTGACTACAGACCCTGAGAACTATCATATATATATATATATATATGTATGTATGTACGCAAAGTATATTAGCCTGATGAGTCTGATATGCAAAGCTATAGAATGCATCATCATGGACCTAATAAACAAGGATATAGGAAATCTCCAAACTCTGGATTCCACACAGTTTGGTTTTGTGAAGGGTAGATCATGACTGCTCAACCTGGTTGACTTCTTTGAGTCAGTCACCAGAGCTGTGGATGAAGGCAAGGTGGTTCATAAAGCCTACCTTGATCTGGCCAAGGCCTTTGATACCATTCCCCACTCGGGAATCATAGAAAAACTCACTAAGCTAGGCATCGACCCCTATATCACTAGGTGGGTTGAAAACTGGCTCACAGAACCCACAGTGTGAAAGTAGCTGACTCCAAGTCAGACTGCCGACCTGTCACAAGTGGAGTTCCACAGGGTTCGGGCCTGGGTCCTCTCCTGTTTGGTATCTACTTCTCTGAAATCCAGGCCAGCATGGAGGGACTCTGGCTGACAAAGTTTGCAGAAGATTGCAAGTTGGGAGGTATTATTAACTCCCCAAGTGATGCTGAGATCCTACAAAAAGGCCTCACTGAGACCAACGACTGGTGTCAAAACCATGGCCTTAAGCTCAATGCCAAAAAATGTGTCGTCATCCCCTTTGGGAAAAATCTGGTTCCCATGAATTACCACATCGATGTTAGTCCACTGAACACAGAAGGAATTATAAGAGATCTGGGAGCACATGTTGACAGCAACCTCTCTTTTGACCACCACATTGCTACTGTGGTCAAAAAGTCCTGCTATGTAGCACATCTCATTACTAAGGGTTTTGCATCCAGGAAGAAAGAGGTCAATGTCTTCCTCTACTCTTCCCTAATTAGGCCAGTCACCGAGTACAATACCCCATTTGGCATGTACCTCAATAGACACCTGCAATAACTGGAGGGGCCACAAAAGTACCTCACAAAGAGTATCCTAGGCCTTAAACACTTATCCTATATGGACAGACTCAAAAAACTCCAACTATTCTCTGTCTCATATCGCCTACTTAAAGGCAATCTCTGCTTGACTTACAAATCCATGTCTGACCCAGCTCTTAGAAATGCTACATCTAAAGTAATCCCAGTCCCTCCACACCACATCCAGAGACCTCAATCTCATTACCATAATCAACAGAACAAGTTGGAGGGACAGGTTCATAACCCAGAGACTGCCCATGCTATGGAATAGACTTCCCAAACATGTCAAACAGAGCACCTCACTGGCCCTCTTCAAGAGGAATCTTGATGAGTGGATGGGAAATAGAAGATTCACCCCGGGGATCACTCCAGTGGCTCTACTCGACAGAGGCACAGGAAACTAAGGTCAGGTGGCATGATGCCAGGTAATCCTATGGGCTAGGCTTGTAAAGGCTCCAAGGCCATTAGTCTAGTACACACCTATAAACCTATGAACCTACATACCCTCACAAAACATTTGAGAACCAATACCAATCAAATTTTAATAGGAAGCATGTTTAAGTTTACAAATGTCCCGTGGGTCGATAGTCTAGTATTACTGCTATAATACTTTGATACTATGATAATGTTTGACATGCACATAAGACACTTGTGTTACACAAATGATTTGCAGGTGTAATTGCAGTTTAAGTTTAGAAAGCTAGCAGTATGCTGTCAGCTTGAAAAATAAATGTAAAAGTAGTGTGCTTAAAAAATGGTTAAGATGTTAAATAATGCTTTGTCAGACTACATGGCTGAGTGTCCTATTGAGACTGTATAATGAGAGTCCTGACACTACAGGCATGTAAAAGTAATAGTGAACTACATAAATCAATACACATTTAAAGCATGTTTGATAGGTATAAGCACCCCTGATGTGGGGTTGTACTCCTCATATCCTCACTGCATATATAAACTAACTAAAAGATCACTGCACCTTGGAGAAGAGGGAATACTCCAAGATACAGTCATATTGGCCTGAATCTGGGTCTATTTTCAGCTACCAAAAAATAAAAAACCTGAAAGGCAAAATATCGAATGGAAGACAGCGAAACTGACAATTACTGAATAATGACATCATCAAAAAAAGTAATCAAATGGCCATAGTCAGCCAACATCGCAAACACAACCAACCAAGGTAGGGTCTGTGCCCCCCCCCACACACACACACACACCCCAACAATCTATACCAACTCCAAGATCACACTACAGTGAAGAATAGGGCAAATTTAAAAGGTTTCCCTTCACGTACCTTATGCATCATGTTACTTCCAGGTTGTTGGACAACTATGGCCATTTGATGAATTTATTTTTGATGATGTCATTGTTTGGTAATTGTTGGTTTCACTGTCTTCCATTTGATATTTTGCCATTCAGGTTTTTTATTTTTCAATAGCCGAACATTGACCCCCTGAATCTGTAGCACAGTGGAATTAAGCTCTGACTGTGACTCAGATGACCAAGGTTAGATTAGCAGCCACAGCACACTGGAAGAGTCAGGCAGAGAGGAAGAAGAGTGAAGTTTTTTTTTCTGGGGAGTAGTGAGGGTTATATGCACTTGGAGGTACATAGATCAGTGCAAAAAACTGGGGAAACTACCACTCATACTTCAAAGGGCTAGACAGGGCTTCCTAGAGAGAATGCACCTTGCAGAAGTGAGGGGATGTCCTCCACAGTCAGCCCACTCACTGCATGCCCCCCCCTTGGTGCTTCACTCAATATATGCAGAGGACAGGGATGCAAAAACTAAAAAAAATCTTAAACCACCCAGCAAGATAGTCTGAATGATGACTCCTTCCAGTTAACCTTCATTCCAGTGATGGGGAATGAATGGGTTCATCTACCAGAAGGGGACCAATGGTCAACAGGCAGAAGGACAAATATAGACATATTATTTCCCTGTAATTGCACTTAAATTTACAGTTCCTAGGATCATTGATGGTCATTTAACATACAATAGAACCCATGTGTCAGGGCTCCACTGGGAAGTACATGAAGAATATAAATAAATCTGGTAATTTCAGAGTCCCCACATTTGGTATGGCCAAGCCTGTTTGGCAAAATATCTATTTAGTCAGAACATTAGTATTGGTAGGGCAAGCATATAAAATGCCATTCACATGGCAGCTGGACAATAGTGGAACAGATCTTCATAGTGGGTTTTATGTATTTATTTGTCAATTAGTAAAATAAAACATGTACTCAACAAGATGGGGTTTTCTTCCCAATGAGTTGGAAAATAATCTGTGTTGCAGTAAAGAGGTATGCCACATCTTGCTATGTCTAACTTTGCAATTTCTACCTACCTTCCTAAGTGTCATAAGTAAAGCATTCCCTCTTGGTGGGTCATAACTTGAGACATAAAGTTCTAATACTTCATTTCATACATACAGACAAAATTAGTATTTGTCATAAACTGCAAGTACTAAACCTTGACCAGTATCTCAGCGTGTATATATACTGCCTAAAACTACTTCATTTATGCAAGTCGTTTTTTTTCAAAAATCACCCAGTATTAATAACCATCTTGCATCAGAGGTTGTGTTTTGGGGTGAAACATTGGGCAGTGCTCATATAAGGTAAGCAGCTTAGCTACAACTGACCAATAAATCAAAGCAGACTAATTAGTGATTTACAGAGCTGACTTTACATGTTAATGTATAGAAAAATGTATTTTCAGCTTACTGGTTAATAATGGCATCTATGAATTAAATCCTGATGCAAATCAGCATGTCTTCATAAGAGGGAAATTGACACTTACTGTTCAGATAAAATGTTATTATAAAATGACCTCCCTTAAAGATCAGGGGAGAAACTGTACTGTGATTTATCTAAACCTACCTAAGGCATTTGCCATTCGGAAGAATGATTATATATGACACTGATTGGCTAGATCAAGAATTAACCAGGACATAATAAGATGGGTAGCAAACAAGCTAACTGGACATATTCAATCTGTAATGCTACAGGGCACCAAATCTAGTCTGAAATCACTCACCAAAGGAGTACGTCAGGGTTATATGCTAGGGTCCATACACAAATGACTACAAGATTGGTGCCAAATAAATAGTATTGTAGATACAGTTAAATGAAATAAGCATCTAAATACAATTAATGAATGAGCAGCTAAAAACAGGTTTGCATTTCAATTATAAAAAATACTAATTTATTAAATTTGGCAATTGTACCTATGCTGACATAAAAATTGGTTCAAATATAATAGATAAAGTTTGCCAGTTAAATATCTAGGAATTACTATCAAGCAAAGACTGAGTTTTAGATGGCATCTAAATATCAAAATAAAGCTTTGAAACAAGTCTGGTTAGTTCTTCATACTTTCAACACAAGATATGCAAAAGTATTAAAAAGATCATTTACATCTCTGATCAGACCTATAACTGAATACAATTTATCCTTTTGCAACATATCAATGTTCAAAATCACAATCTTAGAGATTGTCCAAAAAGGCTACACTAAAAGAGTAACCAATTTGGACTTTCCAAGATGGCTGCACACTGATCAATAGCTTAACTACAGCTCCCCCAGTGTGAAAACAGAAACTTAAAGGAAAGGGCCAGGAACTCTGTCACTTTTAATAAATTCAGTTACTGGCTACTAAGTACACTGCTTGGATGCCAGAAAAGAAGAATCTAAGAGTACCTGAAAGAAAGTCAAGTAAAATAGATGAAGCAAAAGTACTGACTGAGAAGAATCCTGCAACCGTTCAGCAAAAAGCAGTTCAGCTCCAGCTTTGCTGTATGACATGACTTCCAGTAATCTACAGGAAAAATAAGTCAAATGTACTGAGAGGTGATTAAAATACATGAAACACTGAAGGAATATAAAAACTCAAATAACAAAAGTCTGGAAAAATGGAAGAAGCATTAAATGGATATTCAGAGGATTTGATAAAGCTGAAAACATCAGAGGTTGAAATGAGGAAAAGGCTGGCTGCTCAAGAAGAGATGTTTCAAAAAATGATAGAATTACAGGACATAATCTGAGATTTTCTGCAATACCAGAGAAAGCAGCTGAAACAGACTGTATTAATTTTATGAAGGCACAAGAGCAACTGTACTGGTATTCCACAGCAGAATCTGTTAATTGAAGAGGCACATTATATGTATGCTCCAAACCTGGCCATGAGAAAGCAGTCAAGACCTGTATTAGTAAAGATGCAATCCTACTAGCAGAAAAAGTTGACCTTGACAAAACTGTGGCAAAAGGGCAAAGTGTTAAGCTGGAGACAGTAAAGTATTTGTGGAAAATGATTTGTCGCTGTAGGTCAGGCAGAAGAAAAACAAATTTATTCCAGCAATCAGAGAATGTTGAGAGGCAGATGTGAGATTCAAGCTGCTGTCCCGGACTGTCTTGAGAATATTTTTTCTTGGAGAGTCAAAGTAATTTTTGATGCAGAACAGGGTAAGGAGATAACACAAAAGTTTGTCCAACAAAAAGTGAGCCATCAAGCAGAAGGGGCTCTACTTCTCATTCGTCTGATAATAAAGCACATGGATGGACTTTGCCAGTGAAACCTTTACCAAAGTTTCAAAGGAAAATTCTTGAGAGACAGATAAAAGCACAGGACCTGACTAGAAAAATCTGGAGCACCTTGGAATTGAACTGGAGTCTGGAGTTGGGAGATGAAAATGAACAGGATGAAGACCAGCAACTTGGAACTTAGAGAATAAATATGAGATTACAAAGCATCATTCACATTTGTAAAATATGGACATAGAAGAAAAAGTGGAAAGAATGGACTTTTATTGACTTTGCTAAACTTATGGGGAACTGAGAGCCATTTGCCTCACTTCATGTCATTGGGGCAATGTAGAAATTGCCTCATGTACACAGACAACCCTCTCCTCCTACCACCCAACACTACAACCTGTGAGAGATGCACTTATCTAGCCAAACTGGAGGTAAAGCTCTCTCCAATCAAGACTGAACTTGACAGTCAAGAGGAGAAGGTAAACACTTGCACCACACCACACCACACTCATCACATAGTCTCACTAAATCTACACCACCAAAATCCACACACAAAAACACAAAAACATTCACGGAGGCTCTCAATAATAATCTGCTCAAGCAACAGAGACCTCCAAAGCAGAAATGCAAGCAACCTCCACCCCCCAACACAACCCAAATGGCACATAGCTCGCAGACTCAGTGTGCCACTCAACCACAGCCAATAAGGCAAAACAACATAGTAACACACTAGTCATAGGTGACTCTATAGTTTAAATTTGAATACAAACAGTCAGTTGATATGTAGGTGGGTTCTGATGAAGTCTATACTTTTTAGATGAAAGCGCTTAACTTTTTATTGTTTTAATAAATGACAGTATTTTTCAATCCAAGCTGTTCCCCTGTGTAGTAATTGTTCGTGGTGTTCTTCATAATATATTATTGTCTTGATATACAAAACCAGAAAGGGACATCTCAGTGTTGTGGAACATTTTGAGACAGTTCCAAGTATTTGTTTTTCAGGATATAAAATGAATGAAGCTAAAACAATGACTATAGCTGTAAGCTATGTACCTACACATGAACTGTTTCAGCAATACCCATATTCATGCGGACATAATAAAATGAAATATTTAGCAATACGGTATGTTATGGCAGCGATAGATAATGTGAGAAGAAACTAAACAAAATATAATACAAAAACTGAGAAACTGGAAGCTCTTCCCTATGGATATGGATAAAAAGATGTAAGTAGTAAAAATGTTTTTAGTCCATTCAGTTTTATATACAGGCCAGGCATATTTTATTAACCAGAGAAGATGTTGTGGATAGTAGTTAATAAAGAGTTGAAATATTCTATTTTGGAGGGGAAGAGAGCAAGAGTCAAGTGGGATAAGTTGATCCTTCCAATAGAACAAAGTGATTTAGAGTTACCTGATTTGAAGGGCTATTTTAGACCTACACAGTTAAGGCTCCTGTTTTTAACACAAGCAGAAGAGAAATTCAAGAAATATGGAGAGAGTGGGATTTTTGGTTGCAAAGCTTTAAGGAGAACAACAACAGTCATGCAGAATATTATATTCATAAAGTAGGAGAAAGTATACTAAGAACTAAGTCAACACAGAATGGAGAAAGGAGATTCTGCCAATAGAGTTGACTGCAATTAGGGGCGCAAAGAATAGGCAAGAGGGGTTTGGAATTTGTTGGAAGAAGCTGGGAAAGGAGTCAAGATATTGGGGAAAAATAATTAGAGAGAGAGAAAAGTATTGTAGCCTTTATTTAGGCAATGCCAAATTGACAAACCTATTGACATGCAAATAAAACCTAAAGAAACCAAAAAGTGTTACTGCTCAATGCTAGGGCCTAAACAAGAAAATCCACACTCTACAAGCTCTTCTCTCTCTGTGCCATTAAATCCAGAGAATCCAGAGAAAGTACTCCAACAATGCAAAGCTTGAGTGCCTTCCACACATTTAGACCATCAGCTGCACAGACAGGGACAAAAGGTGAAGGAGTCAACTATATTAGCAAGGAGAATAACTCTACATTGGTCAAACAGGAAGATGTCCTGGAATTTATCCACAAGCAGATCACTATAGACAAAGTCCCACACCATATCCTAGCAAGCTACAGGTCACCCTCTATGTTTCTAGAATCCCATACTACCTAGACCTGCTAGAGAAACTCACCACTAAATCAAATACCCACTTCATGGGAAATTTTAACTACCCCTCTGTAGACTGGGAAACATACACTGCCTCATACTTGCAGGCACAGCAATTCCTGGACTTTATTAACACAAATACCCTTGGCCAGATAGTGCACACACCCATCAAAGGTTCAAACATACTGGACCTGGTACTCTTCAATATTGGAGAGTGCTGCACTCCTCTCCCCAACCAGTTCCATGTATCTTTCTGGTGAGATAAGAACACAAAGTTGTCTCCTTCAAAATAAAAATCAACTCTGTAACCCCAGTAAATCCTGTAACAGTTAGAAACTAATTCAAAGTTCACAAACGAAATAGTCCGCTTTCCCGCACAATAAAGGGATTTCCTCCAAGCCAGAAAAAATATATTCCTTCACCGATAGTTGTAAATAAATGAATTTATTGTATAGCAAACAGTTAAAACAGGATCAGTCCATCATATACCATAAACCAACACCGGTAATCCATTTCTTGGTTTGGCTTAAAGTTAGCAGCAAACAGCAGCAAACAAACAACACCACCAGCTCGTCTTACATGTTACTAAAAAACAGAGATTGAGCGCGCTTTCGTCCATCGATTACTGGACTTCTTCAGAATCTACATGTTCCATTCAAATGAGCTCTTAAATACATTTCTGTAGGTATCAATTATTCCATTAACATAATTAATTATAATTGCACTTTGTTTTAAAGGTATATATAGTTTGATAAACCCTTCTCATGTGATATAAGTCATTTAAAATATATGTCTATATGACACTGTTACCCATACTAATATATGCTTATGTCTATATGTATATTTTCATCCAACCCCTTTATTTTTTTAAAAAAATGTACGCATATTGATATAAATAGAAAAAAATAGAAAAAAATACTATTAAGTTAAATTAATATGTCTGTTGTCATTATAAAACCATCCCAAAACATGTGTTGGTATAAAGTATATTTGCATGTGTGTGCATATATATTTACCAAATGCATAAATACATAAATATTCTAAAATATTCTAAAATATATACAAAAATATAACCTAAAATATAAATACAGGTATACATATAAGTATGGTTGAAAATATAAATGTAAATGTAAATAAATAAATATGTGTGTGTATATATATATGTATAAAAATACATAAAATGTAATATAATATATATATATAATTGATTGATTAAAATATGTATATGGTAAATATAACAATAAATATACACACATAAAATCTTATAGGACAAAAAATAAATTAAAAAATGATTAGCAATTGTCCACGAATAGGTCCACTAAAAATTAATATTTACATGTATTTACATATGTGATTTATACATTCTGTTTTGGGTTATTGGCTAGTATTTTGAGTACTGGTTTTATAGATATGTGATCGTTCAGTCCCTTATGGCAGCATGCATCCAATCTCATCTGCCAAATAAGTTCCCTAAATTCCAGGAATGTTTCCCAGTCTCCCCCTCTATCACAAGCCTTTACTTCCTCCAATACCCAAAACTTAATGTTTGCATTCTTGCACATATTAACATGTCTGTACAGTGCGTTATTTTCATTTTTATTTGATATATCTCTCATATGTTCATATATTCTCGTTCTTAGTTGTCTTTCGGTTTTCCCCACATAGTAGGCCCAGCAATCCAAACAATATGCTAGGTATACCACCCCCTTCGTGTAACAACTGTAATATTTGTTACTTCTAAACTTGTGTCCTGTATTTTTTAACCATAATTCTTTACTTCCTGCCAAGAAAGAACATTGGGCACATCTTCCACATTTAAATGTGCCCACTCTACTACTTGCTCCTAATTCCCTATGTGTATCTTTCTTGAATTCAAACATTTTTTTCAAATTTGTGTTCTTTCTATAACAAATTTTAGGTGGTCCCTGAAATATTGATGGTTTGTTGGTCATTCTAGAGAACATATTCCAAACCTCATTTATCCCTTTCCTTAACCAACCAAAACCATAAAAATATGTTAATGTCAATCGGGGTGCATTTCCTATGTGGGTAATCTCTGTATTTTTATCATTGTTGTTAATAATAATCCTATTAGTGGACTCATTTCCATTAATGTTTCCAATCGTAATTGACAAGGGGATATTTCCTAGAAGTGGCATATATCTAATGTTTCTTTGTTTCATATCATCTTTTTTAACCCTTTTTATAAGACCGTCAGGGTATCCTCTTTCTTTAAATAATTTGTAAATTGTCGTTATTTCTTCCAAAAATTCGTCCCTATCACTGGTCATTCTGGAGGCTCTTATCATTTGCCCCTTTACCACATTTTTCTTCATAAATAGGGGATGGTCACTCTCATAGTGAACATAAGAATTGGAAAAACATGTTTTTCTATATATTCTGGATTTGTATTTCTTGTCATTTTTGTTCTTACTAATGGTAACATCCAAATAGTTCACTTGATCTGATGTTACATCAAACATAAACCTAAAGAACGGTGTGGTACTATTTATATACTGAACAAAGTCTTTTACCTGCTGGGTCGTGCCGTCCCATATTATAAAGATGTCGTCCAGAAATCTAAAATATTTCACAATATAATCTTTGTAGTTTGATTTTAACACAAAATTTAATTCCCAGAACAACATTATTATGTTGGCATATATCGGTGTGCAGGCCGACCCCATTGCTACACCGTCCTTTTGATGGTATATGTCCCCTTGGAAGTAGATGAAATTATTTTTTAATACTAACTCCATACTTTCTAAAACTAATCTGAAGTCGTTGTTATTCAGAAACTTAAAATCCACCAACATATGTTCAAACCATGTAAGTCCTATTTCGTGAGGTATAACTGAAAACAGGGCTTTTACATCAATAGTTATGAACAAATATCTATCTTGGTATGGGATATCGTTGAATTTCTTTAAAAAATCCCAAGAATCAATTAAAATGTGGGGGTAATCTTTACTAAATTGTTTTAATTTTGTATCTACCAGTATCGCTAAAGGTTGTGTTTTTGAACCCTGAGATGTGACTATAGGTCTCAGGGGAGGGTTGTCAACCTGCTTGTGTATCTTTGGGATTCCAAATATTTCTGGAACTATGGGTTTAGGGACTTTCAAGTAATTGTACATATCCATGTCTATTAGGCCTTGTAATAAATTGTCCTGAAGGATGTAGTCTATCTTCCTATAACACATGTTAATTTCATTTTTAGATGCTAAATTATATCTGTCTTCATTATTCAGAATTTCTAACATCTTTTTAGTGTAGTCCCAGTGATCCATAAGGACCACACCTCCCCCCTTGTCCGGCTTCATAATTCTTAACTTTTTATTTTCTTGAAGTTTTTTAAGAACATCTTTTTCCTCTAAAGTTAAATTACTGAAATCTTGTGTTTTCTCATTGGGTACAAACCCTTGTCTTACCATATCTATGATTGTTGTTTCAAAATTCAAAATATCAGTTTGAAGGGGGGGATTAAACACACTTCTCCTTCTCAATTTGTCACTATTAGTATTATTCATATCCTGAAGCAGTAATCCCAAGTTCAATTTTCTAGTAAACAATTTTATGTCTATCAAAACTTCTTCCATTTTCGGCTTTTTCTTTGGTACAAAGGAAAACCCCTTTGTAAATAACCCGAAAAAAGCCGGAGATATTTCTAACTCCGTAAAATTGTAAATGTGAAAATTCTCCATGGAATGTATCCTGCATGGTGCCACATCAATTGGCTCGCCTTCATTGTCACAATTTAAGAATGTTATCCCCTGACCATCCCTGTTGTTGTTCTGACTCTCGTTTGAATTGGTAATTTCTGTCAATACTGGACCAATAACTTTTCTATCAAAATGGGAATGTTCTATCTGTGTCTCCTTCCCCTCTGTTGTTTTGCCTGGTACGGATTCCCTATTGCCTCTGCATATGAAAAATGTTGACTCTGATTCCTGATTCGTTCTGATCTCCGGGGTCCCTGATCTACCCCTAAAGGGTCCTCCTCACTATCTCTCTCTTCATCCACAAGACTTCTGTGCCTATTGTTGTAAAAAGATTCACCATTTTGATGTTGTTGGAATCCCTGCCCCCCCACTAAATCATCACTTCTATTCCGTCCATTAAAAAATCTCTTGTTACTAGTCCTATGTCCGGGATTTACATAGGCTCTCCCTTCCCTATATTCTCTTAAATCCTGTTCAATTTTATCACATTTTCTCTTATAATTTTTGTTCACATTAAAATCAACCTCTTGCAGTACACCACAGTATATGTTTTTATATTTTTGTACTGTAAACAAAAGATCATTGCTAATGTCATGATATAACTGTCAACACATTTTTTGCTTGCATTTAAAATTTTTTCATTACTATCTATCATAGCTTTTAATATAGATAGTCCACAGTCATTAAGTAATTCCGTGATAGTATTAAATAACTCTTCATCATTGCGTACATTGTTGGGGTATTTCATCAATCTAAGTCCCTTAGGGACTATTTTTTGTTCTACACATTTCTTAAGATACCAATTGTCCAGACTGAGATTACGGTACTTGTTAAGCTCCGTTTCAAGAAGCTTACATTTGTCCTTATATCGGTAATTGTCGTCAATGGTTTTACTTTCATTATATCCATTTTCTGTTGTAAATGATTTGTCAAGCCACTTGTTGAAGGCTATGTTGTTGTATCCCTCTAAAACACGTTGTCCTCTATTGAAATGTGTTTTTCTGTTGTTGTTATAACCGCTCGCTCCCTCCCGAACCATGTTGGCGTTTTGTTCAGTTGTAACTTGGACGCGGGAGTTATGCATCACCACAGCGCCTTCACGAATCACCTCCGCCCGTCTCTCCTCTCCGTTGGGGCTCTGTTGACCACATGGTATAGACCCGGTGAGGTCCAAGGAGACAACCGACCCTGTTGTCTCTTGTGAGTGGGTCCGTATAAGTAGGACCAACTGGCTGAGCAAACTCTGTTCGCCTTCCATCATGGGGAACCCTCGTAGCAGAAGTTGCGGAACACTGGTAACCACAGAAGCACAAACCTCCTCCAAAAAACACAAAGTTCACAAACGAAATAGTCCGCTTTCCCGCACAATAAAGGGATTTCCTCCAAGCCAGAAAAAATATATTCCTTCACCGATAGTTGTAAATAAATGAATTTATTGAATAGCAAACAGTTAAAACAGGATTAGTCCATCATATACCATAAACCAACACCGGTAATCCGTTTCTTGGTTTGGCTTGGTTTGGATACACAAGCAGGTTGACAACCCTCCCCTGAGACCTATAGTCACATCTCAGGGTTCAAAAACACAACCTTTAGCGATACTGGTAGATACAAAATTAAAACAATTTAGTAAAGATTACCCCCACATTTTAATTGATTCTTGGGATTTTTTAAAGAAATTTAACGATATCCCATACCAAGATAGATATTTGTTCATAACTATTGATGTAAAAGACCTGTTTTCAGTTATACCTCACGAAATAGGACTTACATGGTTTGAACATATGTTGGTGGATTTTAAGTTTCTGAATAACAACGACTTCAGATTAGTTTTAGAAAGTATGGAGTTAGTATTAAAAAATAATTTCATCTACTTCCAAGGGGACATATACGATCAAAAGGACGGTGTAGCAATGGGGTCGGCCTGCGCACCGATATATGCCAACATAATAATGTTGTTCTGGGAATTAAATTTTGTGTTAAAATCAAACTACAAAGATTATATTGTGAAATATTTTAGATTTCTGGACGACATCTTTATAATATGGGACGGCACGACCCAGCAGGTAAAAGACTTTGTTCAGTATATAAATAGTACCACACCGTTCTTTAGGTTTACGTTTGATGTAACATCAGATCAAGTGAACTATTTGGATGTTACCATTAGTAAGAACAAAAATGACAAGAAATACAAATCCAGAATATATAGAAAAACATGTTTTTCCAATTCTTATGTTCACTATGAGAGTGACCATCCCCTATTTATGAAGAAAAATGTGGTAAAGGGGCAAATGATAAGAGCCTCCAGAATGACCAGTGATAGGGACGAATTTTTGGAAGAAATAACGACAATTTACAAATTATTTAAAGAAAGAGGATACCCTGACGGTCTTATAAAAAGGGTTAAAAAAGATGTTATGAAACAAAGAAACATTAGATATATGCCACTTCTAGGAAATATCCCCTTGTCAATTACGATTGGAAACATTAATGGAAATGAGTCCACTAATAGGATTATTATTAACAACAATGATAAAAATACAGAGATTACCCACATAGGAAATGCACCCCGATTGACATTAACATATTTTTATGGTTTTGGTTGGTTAAGGAAAGGGATAAATGAGGTTTGGAATATGTTCTCTAGAATGACCAACAAACCATCAATATTTCAGGGACCACTTAAAATTTGTTATAGAAAGAACACAAATTTGAAAAAAATGTTTGAATTCAAGAAAGATACACATAGGGAATTAGGAGCAAGTAGTAGAGTGGGCACATTTAAATGTGGAAGATGTGCCCAATGTTCTTTCTTGGCAGGAAGTAAAGAATTATGGTTAAAAAATACAGGACACAAGTTTAGAAGTAACAAATATTACAGTTGTTACACGAAGGGGGTGGTATACCTAGCATATTGTTTGGATTGCTGGGCCTACTATGTGGGGAAAACCGAAAGACAACTAAGTACGAGAATATATGAACATATGAGAGATATATCAAAGAAAAATGAAAATAACGCACTGTACAGACATGTTAATATGTGCAAGAATGCAAACATTAAGTTTTGGGTATTGGAGGAAGTAAAGGCTTGTGATAGAGGGGGAGACTGGGAAACATTCCTGGAATTTAGGGAACTTATTTGGCAGATGAGATTGGATGCATGCTGCCATAAGGGACTGAACGATCACATATCTATAAAACCAGTACTCAAAATACTAGCCAATAACCCAAAACAGAATGTATAAATCACATATGTAAATACATGTAAATATTAATTTTTAGTGGACCTATTCGTGGACAATTGCTAATCATTTTTTAATTTATTTTTTGTCCTATAAGATTTTATGAGTGTATATTTATTGTTATATTTACCATATACATATTTTAATCAATCAATTATATATATATATTATATTACATTTTATGTATTTTTATACATATATATATATACACACACATATTTATTTATTTACATTTACATTTATATTTTCAACCATACTTATATGTATACCTGTATTTATATTTTAGGTTATATTTTTGTATATATTTTAGAATATTTTAGAATATTTATGTATTTATGCATTTGGTAAATATATATGCACACACATGCAAATATACTTTATACCAACACATGTTTTGGGATGGTTTTATAATGACAACAGACATATTAATTTAACTTAATAGTATTTTTTTCTATTTTTTCTATTTATATCAATATGCGTACATTTTTTAAAAAAAATAAAGGGGTTGGATGAAAATATACATATAGACATAAGCATATATTAGTATGGGTAACAGTGTCATATAGACATATATTTTAAATGACTTATATCACATGAGAAGGGTTTATCAAACTATATATACCTTTAAAACAAAGTGCAATTATAATTAATTATGTTAATGGAATAATTGATACCTACAGAAATGTATTTAAGAGCTCATTTGAATGGAACATGTAGATTCTGAAGAAGTCCAGTAATCGATGGACGAAAGCGCGCTCAATCTCTGTTTTTTAGTAACATGTAAGACGAGCTGGTGGTGTTGTTTGTTTGCTGCTGTTTGCTGCTAACTTTAAGCCAAACCAAGAAACGGATTACCGGTGTTGGTTTATGGTATATGATGGACTGATCCTGTTTTAACTGTTTGCTATTCAATAAATTCATTTATTTACAACTATCGGTAAAGGAATATATTTTTTCTGGCTTGGAGGAAATCCCTTTATTGTGTGGGAAAGCGGACTATTTCGTTTAGAAACTAATTCAAACCAAACTACACAATATTAAGTGATAGATTATCAAAATTCAGTGCCCCTCCCAACCCCAGGTTCACAACAAAATATGCATAATTATTCACAGAGACCCTACATAACCATGTAAATGGCTGTATAGAGGCTGTTGTACTTACTTGAAGTAACCCCCCAAACAAACAAACCAAGCTGGTGGAATTCTAACCTTAATATTATATATAACAAAAGGCTGAAATCAAGAAAAATAGCTCCCATAATGATAGCAGCTATCTAATTAAACTAAACAGGAAACTAAGAGGAGTAATTAAGTCCAACAAGGCCAATTATGAAGTCAAAATAGTCTCAAAGCCTAAAGAAAACATCAAGGCCTTCTAAAGCGATGTAACCTCAAAGATAGCACAAATCAGTGTGCCAAACTGGTGGTCACTGGTGCCGCCTTCTCTGAGCAGAGGAATAGAGTGAATTTGCTGGGTGACAAATTCAGCTCAAACTTTAGCCTCCACTCCCATCCTGCCTCTCTCCATGAAACACCTACTAGCATAACCCCCCCCCAACTATTAACATGAAGCAGGTCCTGGTGGTCCATGCTAAGACCAGAAATTAAGCCTCAATGGGTCCTGACAATATTCCTGGATGACTTCTAAATAACTGGAAAGATGATCTATCATGACTGCTTGAATCACTTTTCAACTATAGCCTCAGAACAGACTTTGCACCATGATAAAGGAGGAATGTAATGGTATCGCACTTCACAAGGGTGGGCCACCAACTGACCCTGGAAATTAGAGATCTAATAGTCTGACTAGTCTAATGAATTACCATAGAAATTATCAGCAAAGACATAAGCAACCTTCAGACATGGCACCCAACCCAGTTTGACTTTTTCAAGAGAAGATCATGCCTACTAAACCTGTTGGACTTTTTGAGAAGGTCACCAAGGAAATGATGAGGGGAAATGGTGCATACCACCTACCTGGACTTAAAAAAGGCATTCAGTACAATATCCCACTCAGTTATAGTTGACAAACTCATTGAACTGGCCATAAACTCCCAAAAATTTTTTCCTAAGGCAGATGGCAAATGTTGGAGGTTTGATGAGGGGAAAAAATAGATACCTGAGAGCATATATTTTCATAGTATAATGAGTTGGTAGACTATAAAAATTCCTTACAGACTACTCTGTCATGAATACTGGGTCAGCAAATAAGGTTAACTAAGATAATATATATATATATATATATATATATATATATATATATATATATATATATATATATATAGATATAGATATATAGATATATAGATATATATATATATATATATATATATATATATATATATACTGCTTGCAAATGTACTGACTCCACTCGCAGTCCTGTTAAATTATTTGCTGTGCCAAAACACCTAAAACTAAGGGAAAAGACTAATATTCTTTTGTACTTTAACCTAAGTGTTGTAGCACACTGCTCAGGAGCCCCGTAGCACTGGCAAAATATTATTAGACTCCCCATAACCTTATTTGTTGAAATTTAAACTGTCTTTTAAAAGAGACTCAGTTCTGTAAGTGTTTTTGAGCTGTTTGGTGGGTCGGCATAGCCATATTGGTGAAATTTTAACTGTCTGTTAAAAGACAGACACTTTTTACTAGATTTTTGAGCTGTTGGGTGGGTCGGTGCAACAGAAGCTGTCTGCTTAATTGGAAAGCTTCTGTTAGGACTTGGAACTTTGTGTGGGATAACTCAGAAGCTGCTTAAAACAAAACTCAAAGGTTTCTGTTAAACTCTCAGTTTTTTAGGAGGGGAAACTCAAATGAACAGGGCTAATAGTGCCTAGTAGTGGGCAAAGGGAAGCAGCATTACCAAGGAAAGAGTGATTACTTTACCCAATTTCTCACATTGTTTTCTGTAGTCTCACAGCCTGGCTAGGACCACGTGGCAGCAGAAATGCCAATCAGGCCATTTTATTTCTAGTTACCCTGGCTACAGGACCGAGGTTTAATAAACCCGGTTTTCTGGTGCCATTTTTAAATTGCTAGTGCTTGCAGAACCCAGCAGCAGTAAGAACACCTTGTTTTGTCTTCTCTTCTAAATATGATCCTATAAAGGAATTCACTGTAGTTTACTTAAATGTTTTATTTTACAGACTGTTTATTTGGGACACTCTACATTGATGTATAGGTGGTCAATGAAGTAGAATGCCTGTGTATAGTGGATTGCACTTATAGAGTGGTGCTGCATAATCCCCACAGGACAGTAAAGGACTGTAAATGGTAACTGCTGATTAAATACAGAGAATGGGCTATGGAAATTGATAATTGATATACTGTTTATACAAGGAATGCTCAGCTACTTGTTTTATTTGCATAGAACATTGAACTACTGATATACTGTTTATACCAGGAATGCTCAGCTACTTGTTTACTCATTAATTTGCATAGAACATTGAACTATTGTATGTCTAAAGCTACATTTCTTGATATGTTGCCCTACTGTATCTGCTGTTACTTGGAGGTGTTTGCTTACTGTTTCTACAGCTAGTTTAATACCCTGGTAGCTTAATGTATTAACGGCCATTTTAAGGGCCTGTATGCTTACTGCTTTAGCTATCAACTTAATGACCTGCTTGCCTACTGTGTATGCTGCTGTTTAGATGTGTAAGGACTTCTACACATTTTTTTTGGATAGAGGCATCTTATACTTTCCTAACCTGTACCTATATTTATTCCTTTCCCCCCTAGGATACCTGCTAAACTCCCTGCCCAACTCAACCCACCCCCAATGAAAGACTTGCAATGGAGAGGGACTGCTTGCAAATGTACTGTCTCCACTCGCAGTCCTGTTAAATTATTTGCTATACCAAAACACCTAAAACTAAGGGAAAAGGTTAATATTCTTTTGTACTTTAGCCTAAGTATTGTAGCACACCACTCGGGAGTCCCGTAGCACTGGCAAAATATTATTAGACTCCCCATAGCCTTACTTGGTGAAATTTAAACTGTCTGTTAAAAGACACTCATTTCTGTAAGTGTTTTTGAGCTGTTTGGTGGTTCGGCATAGCCATACTGGTGAAATTGTAACTGTCTATTAAAAAGACAGATGCTTTTTACTAGATTTTTGAGCTGTTGGGTGGGTCGGTGCAACAGAAGCTGTCTGCTTAATCGCAAAGCTTCTGTTAGGATTTGGAACTTTGTGTGGGATAACTCAGGAGCTGCCTAAAACAAAACTCAAAGGTTCCTATTAAACTCTCAGCTTGTTAGGAGGGGGAATTCAAATGAACAGGGCTAATAGTGCCTAACAGTGGATAAAGCAGCATTTCCAGGGAAAGAGTGATTACTTTATCCACTTTCTCACATTGTTTTCTGTAGTTTCATGGCCTGGCTGAACCGACTCCATTCACCTCACTGTGCTCAGCTCACTCCACTCCCCTACCCTACCCCTAATTTTCACCCACCCCAGTGCATCTAAATAGATACTATTCCCTGTTTACCTGACCAATCTCTGCACCAGTCAGCAACCTGCTATAATTATGCCCAACCACACCCAAACTAAACTCCCTGCCCAATATCCAAACTAAGACCTAAGATCCAACCCCTACCACATCCAACCTATTTTCCCCAATCACAATATTTCTAAAAATCAAAGCTCCACCTAGACAAATCATGCAGGGCATACTACCCCTACTACTACTAACTCTCACTACTCTAGCCTACACTACATCCATACACACTAACATACCATTAAACAATACCTTCCACATAACACATACTTTCACACACACACACATACACACAAAAATATTGCAATCTTCTCCACACTATTTAATGATAGCTCATTATTTTATATATACAAAACACACACCACACCTCTCAATAGACAAACATTATCTAGAGTAAATTCAGACCTAGCACATGCTATAAAACTCAAACTATTCCTTAAAAAATGGCTACTAATCTCAGGAGACATACACCCCAACCCAGGTCCATGCAACAAGCTTATCTCGCACAAACAGAAATCAGACCTACTTATTATTAACCTAAACTCAAGAAGTGTATCCAACAAACTATGTGACCTACATGCATTCATAGCCCACTACTCCCCAGCTATACTAACCATTACTGAGACCTGACTAAAATCCACCACCTAAAATGAAGAAATTCTCCCCAGGTTACAACATCCTAAGACTAGACAGAGATGCTGAAAAGGGAGGTGGAGTTGCAATTTTATTTAAAAGCACACAACCTCCAACCTCTGCAAACCCCACTTCCCAAATTTCAGAATGCTGAAACATTAGGCTCCAATTTATCCCTAAAAAGCAAAAAGAGAATCAACATCCTCTGCAGTTATATCCCTCCAGGAAATAACTGTCCTATAATAGAGGAAAGCCTACAATGGACTACAATCAACCTGCCCCAAGAAACTATCCTGTTAGGCAACCTAAACCTAGACTGGCTAGTCTGCAACTCCAAAAATCCCTCAAACCATATTAACTTATTTGGATTCTCACAATTAATCCAAGAACCCCACAGAGTTGACAAAAAATCAAAAAAATATTCAATCCTTGATTGGAATTTAATTTCCGCAAGGCAAATTATCATGTGGGCTGCCTACCTGAAGAACTGAGTGACCACTGTCCCACATTCCTCCTTAGTAAACAGGTAAACATACCCAAAACCATATTGTATAAGGAAACTAGACATGAACGCAAGGTAAATCCACAAATTCTTAACAGCATGTTACAACAATGTAGCTGGCACCCACTACAAACTCTAGCATTAGACCAGACAGTTGAGCTTTTCAATAGCACTTTTATGAATGTCCTAAATACAGTAGCTCCCATTAGAAAACTTAGAACTAAAGTTAACTATGCCCCTTTGCTGAATAGGACCACAAAAGCCTTACTAAAAGCCAGAGACAATGCCTGGAAGATCTGGAAAAAGAATAACACTAGCCAAGATAAACAAAATTATCAACAACTTTGGAATCAGGGTAAAAAACAAACAAAAATGGATAGACAAAGCTACTTCCTAGGTATGCAAAACAAACATTCCAAAAATCCCCAAAAGTTCTGGCAAGCTATCAATTCCCTTCTGAAACCCAGCAATACTACCTCCCCAGCTCCCAACACCAACACTAATAATGACAGCATAGCTTCTCAATTTAACCATCACTTCACAGAATCTATTCTGTCATTATCTACCCAGCTATCTAACAATAGCTCTATATTCACCCCCACTATAGATCACAATAATATACCTTCCTTTACACTCTCACCTGTACCAACCTCCACAGTTTCAAAACTAAAGTCTACCACTCTTGCAGCACATGGTTTACCCACTAATTTCCTAAAATTAGCTGCAGAGTCCCTAGCCTACCCTGTCTCAGTTCTTATAAACTGTTCCATAAAGAGAGGCTTACATCCCCCAACTATGGAAAGTGTCATATATTATTCCCCTACACAAAGGCAGCAACTCCCATGAGCTATCAAACTATCACCCCATTGCTATCCTATCACCTCTTTCCAAGCTCCTTGAGAAATGTATTCACACCCAAGTGATGCACTTCTTAACCTCACATAATCTCCTCTCCTTCACACAGCATGGCTTCTGTCCAAACCATAGTACAACTACTGCTCTTCTCTCTTTTACTAACCAGGTTAACCAACTATGAAATAACAACAACTTTGTATCAGCCATATTCTTAGATCTCTCTAAGGCATTTGACATGGTCTTGCATAACCTAATTTTAGACACTCTATCCTCCATGTCCTTTGCCCCCTCCACTACTACCTGGTTCAAAAACTATCTCTCTGATAGGAAACAATCAGTCAAATGGCAAGGTGTACTGTCACCTCTACTGCCAGCTACCATAGGTGTTCCACAAGGCTCAATACTGGGGCCTCTACTATTCACCATTTTCACCAACAAACTACATACCTCCACCCTGCATGCATCACTTATACAGTACTCAGATGACCCCACCCTAATCTACTCAGCCCCATCCCTAACCACTCTTCAAAAACTTACCCAAGAATCCTTCAGCTCCATGGAAAAATGGATTACTGATATCCAACTGATTCTAAACCCCAACAAGACCAAATTACTTCTATTCACCCCCAACAAATCCAGAACCACACCTCCTTCCTTCACTATCACCTCCAAAAACAGCACCACAATCTCTCCCTCTCCCCATACTAAGCTCCTTGGTGTTGAACTAGATAAAGATCTTCACTTTGATGTCCATATCTCTCAAACCATTAAAAAGGTACATAAAAATTAGGAACTTTATACAAACACAAATAATTCCTATCAGATGAAGCATGAGTCACCCTAGCCCAAACCCACCTTTTGTCTACCCTAATGTATGCATCACCAGTCATAACCCACATCAGGAAAACAGACTTAGACAAACTAGAATCATGTTACAATAAGATTGCATAATTCACCAATAACCCTACTTTTAGAAGCTATCACTGCCTTGTCCCCCTAAAGGAGCTACAGTGGTTAGAACTTCCTCAATTAATTAGTTACCACCAACTAGTGCTCACCTTCAACATCCTAAAGAATCCCCACAAGCCTCCAGCCCTAAATCAACTACTAAACCAATATTCAGCAAATTGTCCTCTACGCTCATCCAACAAAACCCTTCTCTGTATATCCAAAGCCAGCAATACTGCAGAGAAAGCTCTTTTCTCTCATACCATAGCTAGAAAGTGGAATAACCTTCCCCAGAATATCTCTTCAGCACCATCTATCTCACTGTTCAAAAAGTCACTTAAGTCACACCTCTTGCATTCTTGGCTCTGTCCTTGCATCACATAAATGCTTTCCTGCTCTCCTCCAATTCTTCCTACCTTCCTCTCTTCTCTGCCTACTGTCTCTATAATACAGTACTAAACACTCCTCAAATACTGCCATACAGGGCCTACTATGTGTAAATTAAGCTTGCTTGGAACAAACCATCGTACATTTATTATGTCTTGTGTGATGTCTCTTTTGATTCTATCATTTAATGTGGAGTTTTTTCTCCCAAATACTGCCATCCAGGACCTACTATGTGTAAATTAAGCTTACTTGGAACAAGCCATTGTAAATGTATTAATGCTTGTATGACATATCTTGATTGTATAATTACCACTGCACATAATATTGGATGTTACAGCCAGGGCCTACTATGTGTAAATTAAGCTTACTTGGAACAAGCCATTGCAAATTTATTACTGCTTGTATGACATATCTTGAGTGTATAATTACCACTGCACATAATGTTTGATGTGGAGCTTTTCTCCCCGGGCCTCCACTGTAAATGGACTTCATTCCAGTCGGACTTTCCTGGTAAATAAATGTAAAATAAATGTGTGTTTTTTTTTTTGAGTTGCAATACAGGATTTGAATTACCTAGCCATGGTAATGCCTTGCTAAGTTTCATTGTGGTGGCTGCCAAAAAAGTGATTACTAGAAAATGGAAATCAAAGTCTAAAGCATGGAAATCAATGTCTAAACTAATCATACTTGAAGTAGTGAATTTTGTAACATAGATAAAAGAACAAGAGGTGGGATCTTTAAAAAAAAGGGTGGGAGTAAATTACAAAGAAAATATGGAAATTTTGGGAACAATACATGCAGAAAATGTTTTGGAAGAGTAATGAGATTTAAGAAAAGGCAGGAATTGGACAGTTTATGAAATGTTGGATTGATTATATTGTATAGAAGAATATATGTGATACATTACGTTTGTAAATGTGAACTTGTTAATATGTTTTGTTTAATATAAATACAAATTTGCTTATGTCAGAAGTGATAATTCAATAAAGGTGTGTTTAAAAAAGAGTAATCAATCTGAATAATTTGTCATACTACAATAGATTTAAGGCTATAATAATGATGAAATAAGGAATGAAATTGGGTCGAATATAACTGAACCACACCTATGACTAAGATATTGAAGAGCTTTTTAAATTATAGTAAATAACAGAACAGTTAAGACAGGCAGCTTTGTGATGCAGTTCATACCAAGAATATGGACGGACTTCCCATCTATGTGATAAATTCTAGAACATTAAGCACACAGGATAGCAAGTACAATGTTGGCATGTCAGAGACTGCAATACTGATAATCTAGAATACCATTTTGCAGCAGAGAAATAAAACTGTGACACAATGTAATGCAAGTAGATTAACTAGACAACAACATCATTGTATAAAATAACTGGATTAGACATTTTAACTATAGTTCAATGGGACATTTTTCTTGAGATACTCACAAAGCACAGTGTGCTATTTAAAAGTATTTCTGAAAAACCTGAGAACAAGACAAATGCTGACACGCATAGGACGAAGCGTTGAAAATAATATTTTCAAGCTGTACAGAATCAGCTTGAGAGCCAGAGAAATGCTAATATGTGCTGTTTCATTTTAAAATATTAGAACTCAGGTGCAGGTATTTCCGAGAAGACATTTCTTAGAAAATACCCCTAGCAGAGTGATTATGTCATTGCAAATATTCCCACATTCTGATTGTTAAAAATGTCTAGAAAAACTGGGCTGCAGAATCAGGACCCCAGCTGTGAACTCTTAACACGAATAATAAATAGATCCTGGCATAAAACGGTGGCCAATTTCATGTCCACAGCAGATTGGGGAAAAAAGATTTTATTTTTAATGTTAATGGCTTTGGACACTGAAATTAAATGACACAAGAAGCAAAACTGTTGTGTAGGCTATAAAAGACAGACTAGACAGTGAAAATAATGTATGAAGCAAATGTGTATGAAACGCAAGTACAGAAATCATCATACAGTAAAAGATCATTGGGTTCTAGTCCAGCAATGGGCAACATGGTGACTGTATCATGTATTGTGCTGTGCAGCTCAAATGATTAGTTATGCTCTACATGATAACTGGTTTAGAAATAAAGTCTTTTAACCTTGTTCGCTGCATCTTGCTGCGCAATCCCTTTCTGGCTAATCACAAATTAAACAATACATTCCAACCTACAATATTAATAGGATCATAGGAAGTTACTAGGCTATTGGCCCTGAGGCTCTCATAAGCCTAGCCAAGAGTTTAGACCATGTTTAGACAAGTTAGCACCCAAAGCTCCTGTCCAGCAGAGACACAGGTGGAATCCCAGGGGTGTATTTTCTATTTCCCATCCAGTTATCCAGGTTGCACTTAAAAAGGGATAATGAGGTACTCTTCTTGACCTGGAGAGGGAGTCTATTCCACAGATGGGGGAGTCTCTGGGACACAAATCTGTCCCGCTGACAAGTCCTATTGATGTCACAGACCAGGTTGAGGTCATGTGTGTGGGTTACTCGAGTGGAGTTTGACTTGCGGATATGCAACAGTCCCATCAAGGCAGGGTCTGAGATTGCTTTGTATGCCAGACAGAGGTCACCTCTGAGGAGTCTGTATGAAACTGAGTAGAAGGGACAGGGCTTTTAGCCTATCTGTGTAGGTATATGTTTGAGCCCCTGGATTCTTCTGGTGAGGAACCTCTGTGGTCAGTCCAGCTGCTCCATGTGTTTTGCGAGGTACATGCCAAAGGGGGCATTGTACTCAATAATTGGGCCTTATAAGGGAAGAATACACAGATGTTATGACCTCCTTGTCCCTGGATGAGATACCCTTACTTGTGAGGTGCGCCATATAGAAGGATTTCTGTACAACGGAAGCAACATGGTGGTGAAAAGTCAGGTTGCTATCAACCTAAGTGCCCAAATCCCTCACGACTGATTGCATGCTTAGGACATTATTAATGTGATAATATGTGGGGACGTCACTCTCCCCAAAAGGGATGATGATGATGCATTTTTTGGCATTCAGCTTGAGGCCATGTTTCTGGCACCAGTCATTTGTTTGAGTGAGACCTTCTTGGAGGATGTCCATATCACTTGGGGAATTGATGACTGTGCCCAGCTTGCAGTCATCTGCAAACTTGGTCAGCCATAGCCCACTGGTTTTGGCCTGCACCTCAGAGAAGTATATCCTGAATAACAGAGGCCCCAAGACCGATCCCTGGTGTACGCCACTCGTTACTGGTCTACTGCTTGAGGTGGCTTCCCCTATTTTGATTAGGTGGGTTCTATCAGTGAGCCAGTTTGCTACCCATTTGATAACATGTGTATTGATACCTAGTTGAGAGAGTTTGTCTACTATGCCTGAGTTTAATGGCAATGGTAAGTATAATGGTAATAGTTTAATGGTATAGTCAGCAGGATAATTCAGGCTAGTCATTGGAGTTTCAATATCCTATATCTGAGATTGAAGAAAAACTTCAAAAAAGATGCTTGGAGTGTACTTTTCCATACAGAGTGGCTTAACAAACAGTAATTTATGTGCAATTACTACATTATATCAGATGTAGTTTCAAGAAACATTAGCAGAATGTCATAGGAAACTTGGTATTACAATTTGATATAAGAAATAGGAAATAACATTTTGAAAGTATCATTTGAATGCCTTGAGTTTTCCAATAATGTTGCTTTCCAACAAGTAATAAGTGGTCTGCAGTTGATTTGCAACAAACACAAAAATTCTAAATTTAATTTTGAGTGTAATTTCATACATCTTTTTTGTGGCTTCAGTGATGGTTCCATATTACATTATTGTTTTCTTTCAGTTTATTTTACATTTATTGGACAGTATTTCTGGTGGATTTCTGATACAGACAAATCTATAATATTATCAGTTAAAACATTCATCTGAAACAGTATAACTGCTTAAAACAACAGCAACAACAAAATCATTGCATTTTTCAAAAAAGAATGTAATTTCCTAGCTGCACAGCTGTATTCCACAAATGTGGCATAACAGGCTCTACCCCGATATCCAGTGTCTGCATTAACCAAAAAATCAGTAAAGCAATAAAAACTTTGAGTGCTTCATTGGCACACAGATACTTGACAATACTCAGAAGATCTTTGTGAGTATGTCAAAGATACATGAAAAATGTTTTATACCCACTGATGCATGTTTATCTTGTGCTCAAAAGCCATATAAAAATAAGAGATTAGACCCCCCTCCCTGGCTATGATGTCTTCTGCAAGTTAAATGCAGTTAAAATGATTGGAAAGTAGAAATATTAAGTAAAGAAGAGTTGATGTGTACCTTATATAATAAACAAATCCCCTACAACAACAATAATAATAAAAAATTAGGTATTATTAACATCCACATCAGGGCTCATAAATCTTTCATACTCCTAGGTATTTCGACTTCCTACAAAAAAATCTCAATATTTGATGACAAACTCACTTTGTTATTAAATAATATTAATCATGATAGCATATATTCTGGTGATATGAACCTAGACTGCTCTATCCACATCCCATCCAGTGAGAATTCCATGCTTCATGATCTAACTCAAAAGATGTCACTACTAACTAGTGTAGATAAAACTAAAAAGTAAGTATAGCAATCTGATTTCTAGTTTCAAACACGGAGAAATAAACAGATTATCATTGCAATCAGACTGCGATGTAATCTTGCAGCTTTTCTTATTAAATCTAGTTAAAATGCAAACTCATTGCTAACACATTTTTAAACTGTATAATTTAGAGGATCATAAACACATTCTTGATGTAGCTGTATTCAATCAGTGCTATTTAGATTTTTTTTTTAAGAAATACTGATTTGCCTGCTGTCATAGTGCTTTTTAGCTTTTTTTTAGATTTTAATATATACTATATTAACTTAGCACCATACCTTATAATGTATTATATACAAAAGTTCATACAATGAATTTAACAATTCAATATGTTTTTATTTTACAGTAAAATATCTGCTATTGTGTTGCAGCTTTCCTCCCTGAGATGCTGTTGAAATGGAATACAACCCACCTGGGCAACACACTAATTAAAACATAAATAAAAATTAAATAAAAATGATTCCCTTCTCCATTTAAACATGTATCCTTACTGATGGCAATAATTATATATTATAAAAACTGGTAATAAATAAACTAGATATTAAACATTTTATTGAAGATGTAGACTGTTCCAAATATCTGCATCAATTAAATAGCAATTTGAACTGTTTAAACTGTTAAGTGTTTTCATAGCATCCAACAGTGATTTCAGTGAAATGGAATCTCATGTATTTCAGCTCTGCTAGTGTAAATAGATTCCAAGGGTAGTCTGAGAAGTCAAAGTAAAATAACTTAGTTGTGTATTTTAAGCAATCACCTGATATTAAATAATTACTAATAATCTGAGCAGTTAGAAAAAATGTTTGCATTTAAAAATGTAACTGTAGAAAACCAGCAAGTAATGACTACCAGTCTTTGCAACTTTAATACTTGACTACCAGATAAGACAGCTGATCAGGGGCGGCTCGTGCTATCGGACTGCCAGACTGCAGCCCTCCCAACTAGAAAAAACAAAAGAAAAATCTTTAAAACTAAAAAACTAAAACAGAAAAAAAATTAAAAAAGCATGAGTCCCGACTCCTCTGTGCATGTGCAGACACATTTGAAGACTTCAGACTGCCTTTATCAGCAGTCTGGATAGAGACAGACAGGTACCCAGCAATCATTGCTGCAAATGCACCCAGGAATCAGTGCGGTGACAACCGCACAGAAGAGGAGGTGCAGACTGCTTCGGCTGCAGGCAGAACCAATGACGACTGAGAGAGTTGAGCTGCTCTCGCGGGGCATTCATTGCACGGGCTTGGCTTCATTCAGGAGGTAGGTGTTTTGGTCACTGGCTTGATTGCTTGCTTCAGGAGGTTTTGGTCACTGGCTGGATTGCTTGCTTCAGGAGGTTTTGGTCGCTGGTCGGATTGCTTGCTTCAGGAGGTTGTGGTCACTGGTCTTCAGGAGGTTTTGGTCGCTGGTTGGATTGCTTGCTTCAGGAGGTTGTGATCACTGGTTGGATTGCTTCGTTCGTGAAATGGGTAGGTGTTTGCGGACGGGACATGTATTTACAGCAGGTAAGTGAAGGGTGTGTGTGTGTGTGTGTGTGTGTGTGTGTGTGTGTGTGTGTGTGTGTGTGTGATGTCCCAGTTACTATATACTGGTGGCTAGAGAGAGCAAATGGTGGTGGGTAGAGATACTCAGGCTTGAACCCTGTACCTTGGATGTAGGTGGCAAGAACCTGAATTCCCTATCCACCACCATTTCTAAAAAAATTTGCAGATTTTTGCCTCCTATTTTTTGTTTGTCATAAAATCTGTGGTTTCTGTATCTACATTTTTCCTTGCAACGTCTGTAGTGTAGTGGTGCACTGGTAGCATTGCTGCCTAACAGCTACAGGTTCTCTGGTTTGATTCTTGGCTGGGGTGCGTTCTGTGTGTTGTGTGCATGTTCTCCTATCTTGCAAAGATGTGTCTGGCATTTCTCCCTGCTCTGCTGAAAATTGTCTTTTGTTCCAAGTCAGACTAGTTTACTGGTTAAATGTTTAAAAAATAACAAGCATTTGAATTTCAGACTTCATATTCTTCAGAAAGTACATGGCAACACAAAACTGTTCTAGCAGTTGTCTAAGTTTATAACATGGATATTTGAAATTTGTCCCTTTTTTTGGGACTGTATTCCCTCATTATTGGCTTTGTCCAGGTATTTTGAGCTAAGGTTGAGAGTTATCTATGGTGAGAACTGAATTCTTTGAATGTTTGGGGGCTGTATTCCCCCCATTACTGGCTTTGTCCACATGTTTTTTTGCTAAGAAGTTGAGAGCTATAGTGAGAAATGAATTCACTGAATATGTTTGGGGGCTGTATTCCCCCCATTATTGGCTTTGTTCAGGTGTTTTGTGCCAAGAGGTTGACAGCAATGCTGAAAACTGAATTCACTAAATGGTAGCCATTTAAGTTTGTCTTCCTCTCTTTCACAAAACAGCTGATTTAGCATAGTGGTATGTTTCTCTGACTGTGTTGCACAGGGTCCCTGGGTTAAAAATGCGGCAGTGAAATGTATGGTGGTAACACAGCCTTTTATTCTAGCAACTTTCCAACATTAAACATTATACAAGCAATGTTTAAAATGTGTCCCTGGTTTTTGGGCTTTTGCCCCCCCCCCCAATAAATTTCGGCTTTTTCCAGATTTCTTGTGCTGCAAAGTTCAGAGATACAACTGCGTGTCGAGTAGATTTTAGAAGGAGCTGAGAGCTACAGGGAAACAAAACTTTAGTGCTGATTATTCTGAGTCTGCTTGCATTAATAGCACAACAGGTAGTGTACTTGCTTTTGATGCAGAAGGCTGTGGGTTCTACTCCCACAGTAGATAGATGCGTTGCTGATACTGTACTGTGTTGTAAAGTGGGTGGATGTTGCAGTCCTTTTTGGCAAAGATACCTAGAGTAGTAACTATGAACCTGTTATCAGTTTGCCATACAGTCCCTATTGCGATATTACTAGCTTATCATTTTTTTTAATGCATGCAACATAGGCAATTTATTCCTCAAGGTCAACAGGCACTTTATTTGTAGATGAATAAACAGTGACATATAAAGTTGTTTGCTAGCAGCAACCTCTTCATTGTTACAGATTTCTTTAATGTGGAATTATTTAGATGACTTTTACTACTTCAGAGATTGTGCATATTTACTGATACTGGTGGGCTGTAGAAGGTTGAGTAGACTTTTATGATGGAAATGTTCTGAATTGGGTAGTTTTGTCATTAGTGCATGCATTTTGTTTCATTGTTTACTGGAAAAATGTTCAATAAATTTAAAATGCCATCTAACAACTGTACAGTATTGTACAAGGAATATAATTTAGTACAATCAGCAAGGTGTATCAAAGAGCACATGTATGTTTCAAGTGCAAGGGGCCTATGATTTGAAAACAGCCCAAAGTTAATCTTTATCTGCCACTGGCAAAATGTATTTTCTTTGAATGTGGGTTTCAATGCTGTTTCACTGAATGTGAGTTTTAAGGGCAGAGAAGTTTTTAATGCTAAGCCTGTTTTCATTGTGAGACTGCGTTGCTTTGTTTAGCAGATGTCTTAGTGTTTGTGCTGTAAAATGCAAAATAAAACTTTCAAATGAAATCCAAATCATCATAGAAGTAAAGCAGTATGCACATTAGTGTTTATGGTAAATGGAGTGAAATATCCAAGTAATGGATCATTGGAATGGCTGCGGGGGGAGGGCTCCATTCGACCATGATTTTGTGAGGGGGAAGGGTGGCAAACGCAAAGACAGCCCCAGCTGAACTATACCTCCCAACTGTCCAGATTTTCACAGAATGAATAGATTTTTGCTTCTTATTTTTGATTTGTTCCTCATAAAATTTGTGGTTTTCTGGAAAATCATTTAGGAATTAAGTCACTAAATAATGACACACTGAGTTTCAGACTTCATAACCTTCTAAACCTGCTAAAGTAAGACCTGTTATTCTATCAACTGTCTCAGTTTATACAAGAGCAATTTTTAGTACTGTTTATATGTTCCCAAAATATATTTGGCCTTGTCCAGATTTATTGCATTAACAGCTTGAGAGGTACATGCAAATAAATTGCTTTATAGAATTAGGCATAGGCAAACCTCTCAACTGCCCCCGAATTTGGCTCAAAATGTTGCTCTTCCCCTAATAATCCCTCCGCAAAATAGCAATTTTGGAAGAAAACATGGAGGATTTACAATTAAGAAATAACTGTAATAATCAGAGTTATAGATTACTTTTATTTCAGAAATCCAAGTACATTATTTTATTTTGTCAGCTGCTCAAGTTAGCAGTGCTATTATTTAAAAAGTGCCCCTTCTTTGACAGGTTCCCAGCTGTATTGTGTGGCTATTTTATGTTTTTGCATCACATTTTTGGTCCATTTTTCATAATTTTTTTTTTGGCAAATTAGTGGTAAATCATTAAAGACTGAAGTTAGAAAATGACAGACATTTGAGTTTTTGATTTCATATCCTTCAGAAAATTCATACTAATGCAAGACCTACTATTCTATTATCTTTCTAAGTTTATAAGAGCAATATTTAAAAAACTGTCCTTATTTTTGGGCCTTTGTCCCACTTCTATGTATGGCTTTGCTCTGAGGGTGAGAGGTATTACAAATGTGTCAGGGCCATCACAGTCAGCCAGAGACAGTTCAAATTGTAACATACTTGTTGCACCCCACTCCCCCATGTAGTGACTCTGGATGTGTCCAAGCAAGGCAAGGAGCAGTTATGCAGTGTAAATGTGCAGGGTATCCCCCCATCCAAGGTAGACACAAGTACTACAGTGGCTTTTCATCTGTTCTTGATTTTTCAGAATGGTCTGGTTTCTGTCATATTTTTGTACTGTTGATTTATGCTTATTACTCAGAAAGTGCCTGTTGCGCTGTTTTAAGTAGCAATGCTTTAATGACCATCAGGTAAGCTTGGCTGAGATCATAACATGCAAGTAAGCTTTAATAAGCATACTGTTAAAGAATTGCCAACACTGAAGCCTTTCTGTTGTTGCCATGCAGAGAATACTTAACTAGATAATGTATAAGCGTTGGGTATTGAAATGCATATGACAGTATTTGTAATAAAGGACAGGATTACATTATTTTAAGAAGCTCATTACACTTGTTGGAGACTTCCAGTGATCTCTGAGGGCTTTACCCATAAAATAAACAGAATGCCATTCATGTGTGGTCCATAACCTGTACAGTAATCCTTTAAGCAATGTATCTTGAGCTTGTTTGCTTTTCATTTTTTACTTTGATCATGTTTTCCCCATGAAACGAGTAGATAGTTGTCAGGCAGCAGGTCTTTTTTGGATAAGAAACATTTTTACAAGTGGGGGCATCACAGAGATTGCTACTTTCAGCATGTTACTTGGTACTTTAATAAAACTGAATATAAATTATAATTAGAACTGCAGTGCAAGGAGAAGCGGTTTGAGTTGAGTGCTGCTTGTTTTTCTTATACTTGATTTTGACTGGCATTCCAGTAATGTATTTAAAAAGTAATTTATTTTTTCATGCCTCACAACCTTTTTGTTTCCATCTAGATATTAAGTAAGCTATCAAGCAGCCAATGCACTGAAATATTTTTATTCTTTTACACTTCATTTGTCTTGATTGGACTCTCATAATGAGGGTTTGGCACCCAGGGCAGCATATTTAATTATAGGTTCATAGGTTCATACTAGGCTATCTGCCCTAGGGCATTTATAAGCCTAGCCAGAATGTGTTTGGCTTTCGCCACCCATTTTAAATTTATTTTGCTATGCCCTTTTTCGAGGTTAGTATACTGTGCCTCTGTCTAACAGTGATACAGAAGTGATACCCGGGGTAAACCTACGATCTCCCATCCACTCATCAAGATTCCTCTTGAAAAGAGTCAATGAGGGACTCTGCCTAACCTGGACTGGGATTTTATTCCAGAGTGAAGGGAGCCTCTGGGTTATGAATCTGTCCCTCCAGCATGTCCTATTTATTTCAGTGCTGAGGTTCAAGTCTCTCGAGCGTAGCTCGATGGGATTTGGATTTTCTGAGGTGCAGCATGTCCATTAATTCCGGGTTGGACATGGCTTTATACGTCAGGCACAGATTGCCTCTGAACAGGCGGTATGCCACTGAGTAGAGCTGGAGTTTCTTTAACCGGGCAGCATATGGCATCTGTTTGAGCCCTTTGATCCTCTTGGTGAGGTACTTTTGGGGTCTTTCCAGTTGCTGCAGGTGTCTGGTAAGGTACATCCCAAAAGGGCATTGTACTCAATTATGGGCCTGATGAGGGATGAGTAAAGAGGCACGATGACCTCCCTGATCTAGATGTGAATCCCTTCATGATTAGGTGGGCTATATAAAATGTTTTTCTAACCACTTTGGCCACGTGGTTGTCAAATGAGAGATTGCTATCAACTTGGGTCCCCAGGTCCCTAATTACTTCTTCTGTACTTAATGGATTACCACCTATGTGGTAATTTGTGGGCACTCTGTTTTGCCAAAGGGGATGACTATACACTTTCTGGCATTTAGCTTGAGGCCATGGCTCTGGCACCAGTTGTCTGTTTCTATGAGGCCCTTTTGGAGGATGCTTGTGTCGGCTGGAGAGTCGATTATGGCGCCCAGTTTGCAGTCATCTGCGAACTTGGTCAGCCACAGTCCTTCCGTGTTGGCCTATACCTCCGAGAAATATATACCGAACAAGAGAGGTCCCAGGACTGAGCCTTGTGGGACACCACTTGTAACTGGTTTGGAGTCTGACATGGCTCCAGCAATTCTAATCATGTGGGTTCTGTCCTTGAGCCAGTTTGCAATCCATCTAGTGACATAGGGGTTTATATTTAAGCTGGTGAGCTTATCTATAATGCCCGAGTGGGATATTGTATCGAAGACTTTTGCGAGGTCCAGGTAGGCTGTGTGGACCACCTTCCCCTCGTCAATGGCCTTGGTGACTGTTTCAAAGAAATCAACCAGGTTTAAGAGGCAGGATCTGCCCTTAACAAAGCCGAACTGGGTAGGAACCAGTGTTTGTAGGTCCCCAATATCTTTATTTATGAGGTTAGATTAAATTAAATTAAATTAAAGATTAGTTTTTGTGGTTTTGAGCATAGCTCCTCCCCTTTCTAGTTGTCCACACCCCTTCCCATTGACCCCACCCATTCAGCTATCTCCTGCAGCCCACCTTTGATTTGAAGTCACCAGCCACCACTGCAGCTGATTAGATGAATTCTAGGTGTAAATGCAGATTGTTATATCTAGAAAAGGAATATTATGTTTTCAGTTTAAAAGGTAAATGAAAAAAATAATCTGATTGGTACATTGCTAAGATGTCAGTCAATGCTTTTTGAGACTGCATTGCTGGATTTCTCTGGAGGTACACAAAGCACTTTTCAGTTTGTTCATTTCATTGTGCTTACGTATGCTGTAACCAAGTCTACTCCAGTAAAATAATCAATAGGTAAATAATTTTATCATTGGTATGGCAGGCATAAAAATAACATTTACATGGCAGATGGCCAGAAGTACAGCAGAAAAAAAATTCTTCATTGTCAGCTGTATGCATGTATTTGTCTGTTATTAAAAGAAAAGATGCATCCTGTAAGTTAGAAACTTGTGCCAATGAGTTGAAAAATAATCTACTGTAGCATCCTGAAGTACTGAATGCTGTTTGTGATGTAAATATTGTAAAACTGCTATACTTCTAAGTATTTTGACTTTAAATCATTGCTAATGTCAGTGAGCTAACTATTGTGCAAATAGTGTTGTTTCTTTAAGAGCAGTGAAGCAGTGATATTTATTATCTAGATGAGAAGTACTTTTATGTTTGGTTAATGTGTCATTATGTGTCCACTTGTGTTATTTATTCTTGTATATGAGGACTTTTCCCAGCTACGTCAGATTCATGAGCATCTCAAGGGGAATCTCACTGTCCCATTTAGCGAAAGATTGGAGTTTGAGTGGATACTGTCGCACCTCAGCCAGAGGTGGGTCCTCATACAACAATCTGAAGAGAAGCAAGTTTATACTAGTAATCAGGGGATGTCAACAGGCAGGAGTAAGATCCAAGCTACTTTACCCAGCTGCCTTTGGAATGTTTCTTCCACAAGGATCAAAAGGATTTTTGAATTGGGACTTTCAAGATGGCAGCACATTGATCAGGTTGATTAGAGCACTCCCAGTGTGAAAACAAAAACTTTGGAAAACAGGCAACAAATACCATTTATCTAGCTCATCAGTGGGAGTGGTAAGCACTAGGTTACCTATCTACCACATAAGGAGTGGTTCTGACCCAGAAATTGTAGTTATTGGCTGTTTGTGCAGTTTTTCCATCTCTCTCAACTTTCTGATTTAAAAGCCAGCATTTGCACTTGTTTTCCCCCTTTCCTGTAACTAGTCTAGTCCAGATACAGATTTGCTGTATCCAGGACTGTTTGTAAGCTCCTGAGCACCCCAAGCCTTTCTGTGTTGGAGGGAAGCCTGGTAGCTTATCATTGGGAGTGGTAAGCACTAGATAACCTATCTACCACATAAGTAGTGGTTTCTGGCCCAGAAATTGTAGTCATTGGTCTTTTGGGGAATTTTTCCATCTCTCTCAACTTTCTGATTTAAAAGCCCGCATTTGCACTTGCTTTTCCTGTAACTAGTCGAGTTCAGATACAGATTCTTAGTTTTAGCACTTGAATTTGCTTATTCATGCTCAGCATCTGTTCAGAACTTGTTGTAAGCACTAAATAAGCTACAAATTACTACAGCGCTCAACCTTCCTCATTACCTAAAGGAAAACAGTTTTTGTACTTACTTTTCTCACTTGCTTAGAGAAAAACAGCTCTTGTACTCACTTTCCTCACTTATCTAGAGGAAATAGTTTTTTATTCAGGCATGTCCAAGGGTCAGCTCCCAGTGTTCTCTCCTGTCTATCTGATGAATCTGGGCCTCTTGGGGCAATGTAGCAATTGCCTCATGTACACAGACAACCCTATCTAGCCAAACTGGAGGTAAAGCTCTCTCCAACCAAGACTGAACTTGACAGTCAAGAGGAGAGGGTAAACACTTGCAGCACACCACACTCATCACATAGTCCCACTAAACCCACACCACCAAAATCCACACACAGAAACACAAAAACATTCCCGGAGGCTCTCAATAATAATCTGCTCAAGCAACAGAGACCTCCAAAGCAGAAACGCAAGCAACCTCCACCCCCCCAACACAACCCAAATGACACATAGCCCACAGACTCAGTGTGCCACTCAACCACAGCCCATAAGGCAAAACAACGTACCCAACACACTATTCATAGGTGACTCTATAGTCAGGCACACTGATGTCCTGTTCACCAGGCTAACCAAGGAGAAGGTTACTGTTAGCTGCCTGTCGGGTGCCAGGATCTGCCACATAACCCACACACTCAGGTCAAACCACAACAAGTACAAATATGACTCTGTCATTGTCCATGTTGGTGTGAACAACCTGAGATGTACCTCCCTGGACTACATGAAAAGAGACATGGAAGAGCTCTCCAATCTTGTAGCCCAGGCAGGTATGACCCTAGCCCTGAGTAGCATCCTGCCATCACCTAGAACGATACAGCAGTACAAGGACAAAATGATTGACTTCAATAATTGGCTAAGCTTCTGTTGTCATTCTAAGGAGATCCAGTATCTGTCTGCCTGGGATGACATGGTCAACAGACCACGATGCTTTTCCAGAGATGGCCTGCACCTGTCACCCCTGGAATTCCAGATACTGGCTAAGGCTCTTGCCACCCCTATAGTGCCTTTTTTAGGCAAGGTTCAAATGAGAAATTCACTACTGTACAGGAACAAGCAAGCAAAATCTGAGGATAATGCTACTCAATGCTAGAAGTCTAAATCTCAAAATGCACTCCCTCGAGGCACTCCTTAAAATGGAGAACATCGATATCTGTGCATCTGTGCAGTGACTGAGACCTGGTTCGAGGCTCCAGAGAGCACCCCTGCACTACCAAGCTATAACCCATACCACACTTTTCGGCCATGTAACCTGGACCGGAACACCAAAGGCGGTGGTGTGTCCATATTCATTAAGGGTATCCACATCTCCAGGCTAGCTGCTCAGCATAATGCATCCAAGGCTATCCAAGTGCAACTAACTCTGGGCAAAACTGCAATCCAAATTGTAGCTTGCTACAGATCCTCCACCATGCCCCAGCATTCTCAATCCTTTTTTCTTGATATACTGGAAAATATTAGGGTTCAACCAAACACCCTAATAATGTTCGATTTCAACTACCCCAACATTAACTGGGAAAACTACTCGTATACCAACTCCTTCACTCAACGCTTTCTGGAATTCATAAATTCCAATGCCCTGGATCAATTTATCCACACCCCCACCAGGGGCAACAATATCCTAGACCTAGTCATTACCAGTGTTCCACACCTGAAGTCAACTCCTCGTTGGTCAGATCCGACCATAAACTAATCACCCTAGAAATTCCCATCCTCCCTCCACCAAGGAAACTACGGTAAAAAATTTCTCCAAAGCCAACTTTATGCTTCTTAAGACAGAAGTGGCGAACATCATGACACCCATGCAGATGGACAATACAGTTACAACTGCTGAATCCTACACAAATGCACTCTATAAGCACTTGCATGAATGCATGGACCATGCTATCCCAAACAGAACCAAGATGCTATCCTCCAAAAAAGGAAACAAATCTGGTGGTTCCCTGCCATAAACAAACTCTACAACAGAAGGAAGAAACTGTTGCAAAAGAGAGTAAAATCCCATGAGTGGAGGAGTTCCCTGGTCAGCCTCAGTAAGAAGCTGAGATCCCTTATAAGATCCTCCAAAGCTAGCTATGAAAACAAAATCGCCACTGATTCTAAGGACAACCACAAAGCATTCTATAGCTATGTCAAGAATCTCAATGGCAACACCCAGATCTGCTCTGACTTGCACCACAATGGCAGGAAAATTACAGAACCAACTGATATTGCCAACATCCTGGCAGATAGGTACAGTGCTAACTTTTCCCCCCTCTCACCCCCTAAAGGGCCCATGTCTATACAGGAAGAATGCAGAGTCCCTGTAATCACAACTATGCAGGTAAAAGCTGCACTCTCTAAAGCCAAAAACACAGCATCCGTGGACTGGACAACATCCCAGGCTGCGTTTTACACGAACTTCAGAACGAACTGGCTCCCCACCTAAGCACCATATTCAATCATAGCCTCACGTCAGGCATTGTGCCCACTGAATGACACACAGCAACAGTTATCCCACTCCACAAAGGGGGAGCCACCACTGATCCCAGGAACTATCACCCTATTAGCCTGATAAGCCTGGTCTGTAAGGCCATGGAACGTATCATCATGTAATTCATAAACAAAGACATTGCTAGCCTCCAAACTCTGGACCCCACCCAGTTCCGGTTTGTGAAAGGCAGATTATGCCTCCTGAACCTGATTGACTTCTTTGAGGCAGTCACCAAAGCCATAGACGAGGATAATGTGGCTCACACAGCCTATCTTGACCTCGCCAAGGCTTTTGACACCATCCCCTATTCTGGAATTATAGCTAAACTCACTAAACTATGTATAAATCCCTACATCACAAGATGGGTTGCTGACTGGCTCACTGACAGAACCCACACTGTAAAAGTTGCAGACTCCAAATCTGACTTCAAACCAGTGACAAGTGGAGTACCACAGGGTTCAGTCCTGGGACTTCTCCTGTTTGGTATCTACTTCTCCGAAGTGCAGGCTAACACAGAAGGCCTTTGGCTAATGAAGTTTGCAGATGACTGCAAATTAGGAGCCATAGTCAAGTCCCCAAATGATGTGGACATCCTATAGAAGGGTCTCACTGAGACAGGTGCCTGGTGTCAGAGCCATGGCCTCAAGCTCAATGCCAAAAAGTGCATTGTCATCCCCTTTGGTAAAAACTCTGTACCCATGAACTACCACATAGGCGGCAGTCTACTTAATGCCAAATGTGTGATAAGAGACCTTGGGACCCAGTTGGACAGTAGTCTTTCCTTTGATAATCACATTGCCACAGTAGTCAGGAAATCCTTCTACGTGGCACACCTCATCACAAAAGGGTTCACATCCAGGAAAAAAAAGGTCATTGTTCCCCTCTACTCGACACTCATTAGACCCATTACAGAGTACAATGCCCCTTTTGGAATGTACCTCACAAGACATCTCCAGCAGCTGGAAAAGCCACAGAAGTACCTCACAAAGAGGATTACTGGCCTCAAACAGATGCCCTACACTGACCGTCTTAAAAAACTCCAGCTTTACACCATGGCATATCGCCTACTCTGAGGTGATCTCTGCCTATCATATAAAGCTATGTCAAACCCAGAGCTGTTGGGCATGCTACACCTAAAGAAATCCCAATCCCTCCAAGCTACATGCTCTAGGGACCTAAACCTTGTCACCACAATAAACAGGACATACTGGGGGGATAGATTCCTGTCCCAGAGACTTTCCATACTCTGGAACAAGCTACCCATTTATGTCAAGCAAAGTTCCTCATTAGCACACTTCAAGAAAATCTTGATGAGTGTATAAGAAATAGGAAATACACCCTGGGGATCACTTCTGTGGTCTGCTCAACAGGGGCACAGGAAAATAACTTTCTTGGGTGGCGTAAGCCAGGAAACCTTGTTGGCTAGACTTACTTAGGCCCTTGGGCCGATAGCCTAGTACCTACCTATGAACCTATGAAAAATTCAGCTACTGGTTAGTCACTATATTGGTGTATACCAGTAAGGAATAAATCTGGAGAAAGTAAGACAAAATCAAATAGAAAAGAAGAAGCAAAAATGGTGCATGGGAAGAGCCTCACAGCTGTTCAGCAAAAAAGCAGTTAAGTTTTCAGCCTATGTATAGGAGATGGCTTCCAGTAATTTAAAGGAAAAATAAATAAAATCATTCAGAAGTGTTCAAAATAAGTGAGATACTGAATAAATACATGCAGTCAAATGACAAAAGGCTGGAAAGTATAGAAGCTATTCAGATGAGCTGATAAAACTGCAGAAATCAGTGGGGGAAATGAAAGAAAGACTGGCCAAATATGAGATTTCTGAGGAAGAACTATTCTTAAAAATTAGTAGAGCTAGAAGGCAGAACATGCAGACAAAGCCTGACATTTTCTGCTGTTCCAGAGAAACTGGATGGGACAGAGTGCATTAATTTTATGAAAGTACAGAAATGCAACTGGACTGATATTCTACAGCAGGATTTGTTAAGTCAAAGGATACACTGCATCTATGCTCCAAATCTGGCCACGAGAAAGAAGCTAAGACCTACAATAGTAAAGATGCAGTCACATCAGCAGAAGGAGCTGCTCCTGACAAAATTGTGGCAAAATGGCAAAGTTTTATTTATTGGGTACACCAGTATTCACATAAAATGATTATTCACTTTACAACAGGCAGAACAGAAATGAGTTTATCACTGAATTCAAGAGTCAGGTGTGTGTTTAAAGTTGCTATATCCAGCTACTCTCAGAATATTTTTTTCAGAAGGAAAAAATACATTTTGAATGCAGAATGAGTGAAGGAGGGAATAAAAAAAATACCCAGCAAAATGTGAGCTGGCAAGTTGAAGGGGGTTCAGCTTCTTATTCCTCTGGCAATGGAATAGCCCATAGATAAAATGTGCTAGTACAATTTTTTCCAGTGTTCTAAAGGAAAATGATTGAGTGGCAGAGCTGACTAGGAAAAAAAAGTACCTTGTACTTGAGCCAGAGAGCACAGTGGGTTGTTTAGATGATGATGATGATGATGATGATGATGATGATGATGATGAAGAAGGCCAGCATGAATGTGAACATAAGACATAAATGGATGAACTGTAGGCTGACATTTCCACAAGATGCAATTTGGACATGAGAACTGTACTTCTCTAGGAAGTAAGTAAAAAAGAATGGAAGTTTATGGACTGTGTTATACTGGTAGGAGGACTTTATAATTTCCACTTTGCCATTAATGTTTAGAAAGATAATAGACTAAAGATGTAACTGTAAGTAAAAAGGTGATTTTTTTTTTCATAGCAATAAGTGTATAATAAATTTATTGAAGTCAAGTAAATGTTACTCTATAAAGTAATTCTGTAAATTATGCAAAGGTACTTTAAATGTGAGAGGTGGGAGTTTTGTCAGTGACTGCTGCTAATGCCAGTGATGCTAAATTTAAAAAAAAAGTACTTTTTTCAACCGTAATGTATCTGGGGTTCATACTGTGACAAGACAAAGGTCAGATATAAGCAGTACAATGTGGCCATCTTGGGCTCCTAAGGAGAAGAAATTGACGTGAACTTATCATATTTGTTTATTAAGTTATGGTGCTTCCCCCAGTGTTATGCATACAGGTAGAAGTTTACACTAACATCATGTAAAATTATACTTTTCTAGCATTTCTAATGAGCTATGTCACACAAATGCAGATCCATTAGCTAGTCTTTTTTTATCTACCAGCAAAGCCTTACAGTTACAGATGAATTGTCTGTAGGTACAGGTAATTAATAATAAAAAAAAATGTCTGAACTGTGAACTTTGAGATATCTGCATGGGAAAAAATTAAAAATAAATCTTAAAGAAGGAATTACAAGTACTTCAGTGAAAATAAATTGAGTACAATACATTGAAGGGAATACACGCAGAAGAATTCCAGTAACATCAATCACTTCAGTATAACAAACAAAATGCAAAAATCTATTCATTTAATGGTAGCCAGAACACTCTTTCTTAAGGCTAAAAATCAATTAACTAAGAGTATGTAAGTTATTTCTTTCTAGGTGGATTGGACACTCTAAATTGGCCCTAGGTGTGGGTGTGAGTGTGTGTGTGTGTGTGTGTGTGTGTGTGTGTGTGTGTGTGTGTGTGTGTGTGTGTGTGTGTGTGTGTGTGTGTGTGTGTGTGTGTGCCTTCTGTGGAAGGTTGGGTGCCGGGCTGGCAACTCGACACCGTAAAACTCCACTGCCAATCATGAGCAGACAGATGATCCGCTGTGGCGACCCCTAACCGGGAAAAGCTGAAAGAAGAAGAAGAAGATGTAAGTTATTTCTTACATTTGAGAAAGAAGTTGGGATGGGACAAGAATGGATGGTGTTAGTGCAGAATGAAACACAGGCTTTAACATGCATTTTTAGCACAATTAAACCTAACTTTAGAATGCATAAAGCCTCTCTTTGTAGCTCTCTATTTGGGGTATCCACCCATATTTGAAGGGATACATTCCCTTTTTTGTAAATGGCACATAGTTGTGTGTGTTATCAGTGAGTTTAAAGGGGACGGGGGTTAAATACAATGTACATAATATTTTGTTCCTTGAGTATTTTTGTTGACATGAATAGTCTGAAAAAATGTAACTGGTCCAGAGATGAGAAACTACAATTGCACATAAGATCAGCCTGCCAAACATTAATTTGTGCATTTAAGTTGCACAGTGAAAACATATATTTAAAAAACTGTTATGTGGAATATGTGAAAGTAACAGCTTATTAGAATGACTGCATTGTCAATCATTTCAAGGAATGTGAATAGCATTTTAGGCATGGATATGCAGCAAAAACTATTGAAAGTGTAGGGTACAAATAGAAATATTACAAGAGCAACACACAGAGTGGGTTAGACTGGACAGAAATTAGCATGGATATTTAACTGTAAGCTTTGAAACAGGTCTAATAAATTTTTCAGATCATACACCAGTAAAGACTGAGACAAAGATACAGGGCAATCAAGTTAAAATGAGACACTGGCACTTTTCTACTTATTTGTTAGAAGGAGAGAGGTCTAAGAAGTGGGTAGTGGAAACGATTCAAGAATTGTTAGGCAAGACACATTTTTTTCAGAGTAGATAGCAGAAAAGTTGGATCAAATGAAAATGGAGTTTACAAATATAGTACAAATGACAGAGAAGGAGATATGGTAAAGAGGTAATAGGAATTATTTAGAGATATTATCAAAGGATAAAGTACCGCAGACAAAGGAAAATCTTACAGAACAAGATGTGGAACTGTTTAATGCTAAAGGGAAAATAAGAGAGTATTCAGATAACATGCATGAGTTTAGAATGGTTGCTTTTATGTTTTATTTTTATTTTTATTTGACATTTGTTAACCAGGTTGCTCCAGCTGAGCAGACACCCAATTTTTAGTGAATACCTAAGGAGAAAAGCTCCAGATGTAATATACAAAGTGAAAGTAAACAAAAAAGAGAAAAATACAGTAATAACAAGATATTACAGGTTACACTGGGGAAAACAAAACATAATCCAAGCATAAATAATATACATACAGAAAACCAACAAATGAGAAATAACTTTATACAAGTGTGAATTAAAGTAAGAAATTGTGGTAGGCTGCTTGAGCCTTATCAACATATAGGAGTTTGCAGGTAGGCAGGTAGTAGTAGCAGAGAAAAATAGTAGGAGCAGGAAAAAGATGGATAGGTTTATGTGGGGTCTTAACAAGGCCTTATCCATGACTTAAACAGAAAATTCTTTAGTTCTGTTTTGAATCTAATGGTCTGAGTAATACATCTTAAGTTATGGGGGAGTTTGTTCCAATTGTGAGATGCTGAATGTTTGTATAATACTTTACCGACGGCTTTACTGGCTTTGTGTATCAGAAGCAGATGTTGGTCTGTGCTGCGGAGTGGGCGGGGGGAGGCAAGTGTTTTTCTACCAACTCCAGAGCACAGAAACTATTAGCATAATGACATACAGAACAGAAAATAGAAATGGTGTTGCCAAATGTAGGGAGTCTATGACAAGAAAAATAACCAGAGGCTCAATAGAGATATTAGAGATATTTCATAAATGTATGAAAACCTGTACAGAGCAGAGGAATGGGAAAACGGTAAGCAAGTATAAATAAATATCCAAGAAAATACACAAATGGAAATATTCATGGATGACTTAAATTTGTCAACAACAGAGGAAAATGACGCTAAAAAATGAATAGCTAAGATGAGAGGGGATGGAATAAAAATGGTGATGTATAATCAATCAACAGAGAAGTCTCCAGGAATAGATTGTATTGCTGTGGACGTTTGGAAGTTAGGGGGGAAGAAAGTGATAACGATCTGGAAGATTATGTTTAGCAACATTTTAAAAGGATAAACAGTATCAGCAGCTTGAAAGAAAACTGTGATGGGAAAAGATCCATTAACCTCAACTTCATATTGGCTTGATTGCCAACTGGGTCATAGATAGGATGTCGATAACCAAAACAAGGCAAGCTACCTCCACTAAAAGACCAGTCACCATGGAGTTCTCCAGGGTTCTGTGTAGAGACCTCTCCTATTTGGCATCTACTTTTCTGAAGTAAAAGCCAATACCAAAGGACTCTAACTGACTACGTTTTCAGATTACTGTAAGCTATCAACAGTCATTGAATCCCCAAATGACTTAGCCATCCTGCTGGAGGGTTTGTCTCAAATAAATAACTGGTGTCAGAATTGTGGTCTGAAACTAAATGCCAAAAAATGCATCAAGTCATCTGCCTTAGGGAACTACCTCATTGACAATATGCCCCTAAGAGTTGACCCAGTTGTTCAGGATTTGGGAACTCATGTAGACAGTGACCTAACTTTTGACCACGTTTCTATTGTTGTAACAAAGTCCTTCTATACTGTATAGCTTATAAACAAAGGGACTGTGTCTGGATATAGAGATGTCATTGACCCTTTTACTCAGTCTTCATTAGGTCAGTCATTGAATACAATGCCCCCCTTTGGTATGTATCTGTTCAAAAACATGCAACATCTGAAATGTCCACAGTGGTATTTTACTAAAAGAACACAAAGGCTAAACAACATGTCTTACACTGACTAACTCAAAGCCTCGTCACTACACTCGGTATCCTACAGACTGATAAGAGGTGACTTGTGTCTGACATACAAGGCATCCTCTGGCCCATTACTGATGGATTTGCTGCACATCAGCAAGTCAAATGGCATCAGAAATACTAGGTCTAGGGATCTAACCCTCTTTTGGAACATCAATAGAATGCTTTGGAGGGACAGGTATATTTTGCAGAGAATACCACTGCTGTAGAACAGACTCCTCATCCCACAAAAAAAGTTCATCCCTGTCCATTTTCAAGTGCAACTTAGATTTTTAGATGGGAAACAGAAATTTACCCAGGAGTACCCACCTCCATACTACTAATGGACAGAGGCAGCTCCTAAATGCTTTATCTCGTGCATGGGTCTCTTGAAATTATCTGTGGTATGATCCCAGTTATTTTCATTACAGTTAATATATAATTATTGGCTATGAGATGGGTAAGGCCAATTTGTAACCAAATGGCATAGGTTATTTTAAGCACAAAAAGGAAAACTGGCAAAGCTTAAAATGGCTTACAATGGCAGCTAGCCTAGTACTTACCTATGAACTGATCTATACCAATTTCAATTGTGTCTATGTCAAAATTGACAGATGTGGATCAATGTGATTTTCTGGAAGGGAGGCAAACACTTGACAACAATAACTGAATGATGATGATCCAGAGGGTAGCAGAGTGTTAGAAGACCCCACTGTTGTTGGTGGCTCTTGATGTAGAGAAGGCATTTGATACCATTATAGGATCATAGGAAGTTACTAGGCTATTGGCTCTGAGGCTCTCATAAGCCTAGTCAAGAGTTTAGCCCATGTTTAGACAAGTTAGCACCCAAAGCCTCTGTCCAACATAGACACAGGTGGAATCCCTGGGATGTATTTTCTTGTTTCCCATCCAGTTATCCAGGTTGCACTTAAAAAGGGATAATGAGGCACTCTGCTTGATGTGGAGAGGGAGTCTATTCCACAGATGGGGGAGTCTCTGGGACACAAATCTGTCCTGCCAACAAGTCCTATTGATGTCACAGACCAGATTGAGGTTGAGCATGTGGGTTGCTTGAGTGGAGCTTGACTTGCAGATATGCAGCAGTCCCATCAAGGCAGGGTCTGAGATTGCTTTGTATGCCAGACAGAGGTCACCTCTGAGGAGTCTGTATGAAACTGAGTAGAGGGACAGGGCTTTTAACCTATCTGTGTAGGGTAGATGTTTGAGGCCCTGGATTTTCCTGGTGAGGAACCTCTGTGGTCTCTCCAGCTGTTGCATGTGCTTTGTGAGGTACATGCCTAAGAGGGCATTCTACTCAATAATTGGCCTTATAAGGGAAGAATACACAGATGTTATGACCTCCTTGTCCCTGGATGAGATACCATTACTTATGAGGTGGGCCATGAAGAAACCTTTCTGTACAACAGAAACAACATGGTGGCCAAAAGTCAGGTTGTGATCAACTTGAGTGCCCAAATCCCTCACTACTGATTGCGTGCTTAGGACATTGTTATTAATGTGATAATATGTGGGGACATTACTCTCCCCAAAGGGGATGATAATGCATTTTTTGGCTTTCAGCTTGAAGCCATGTTTCTGGCACCAATCATTTGTTTGGTTGAGACCCTCTTGGAGAACATCCACATCACTTGGGGAATTGATGACTGCACCCATCTTGCAGTCATCTGCAAACTTAGTCAGTCATAGCCCACTGGTTTTGGCCTGCACCTCAGAGAAGTATATTGTGAATAACAGAGGCCCCTACACCACTTATTACAGGCCTACTGCTTGAGGTGGCTTCCTCTATTTTGATTAGGTGGGTTCTATCAGTGAGCCAGTTTGCTACCCATCTGGTAACATATGGATTGATGCCTAGTTGAAAGAGTTTATCTATTTTGTCCAAGTGGGGAATAGTGTCAAAGGCTTTGGCAGGATCAAGGTAGACAGTTTGCACCATCTTCCCCTCGTCTATGGCTTTGGTGACTGTCTCAAAGAAGTTGACTAGATTTAACAAACATGACCTCCCCTTAACAAAACCAAACTGTGTGAGGTCGAGTGCTTGGACGTTGCCAATGTCCCTGTTAATGAGGTCCATGATAATCCATTCCATGGCCTTGCAGATCAGGCTAGTTAGGCTGATAGGTCTATAATTTCCCATATTAGTGGATGCTCCACCTTTGTGTAAAGGGATGACAGTGGCTGTCCTCCACTTGGCTGGGACAAAGCCGGTACTCAGGCTTTGGTTGAATAGGGTACATAATGGTGCTGCAAGTTCATACCTGAGTTCATGTAGGATGCAGCCTGGGATGTTATTGGGTCCCATGGAGGTTGTATTTTTTGCCTTTGAGAGGGCAGTGATGACCTGTTCCCTAGAGATAAGGAGTGGGAAACAGGTACTGATGATGTCCTGATTTACTGATGGGGGACAGAGGGGTGAAGTTTTTGCTGAATCTGTCAGCCAGTAGGTTGGCTATATCTACAGCATTTGTGTATGTGGTGTTCTTGACCACCAGTTCTGAACAGATCTGGGTGCCTCCTTTGAGCTTGCTGACATACGTGAAGAAGCCCTTATGATTGTCTCTAGTAGATGCAGCCAATTTGGACTCAAAGTTGGCTTTAGACGATTTCACTAGAGCTCTTATTTGCTTGTTCAGGCTAAGGACAGATTGCTTCCAACTGGGTACTTGCTCCTTCTTGGTCCTGGACAGCAATTTTTTCCTTTTGTTATATAGTTTATTTATTGCAGATGTCCACCAGACAGGTTTACTTTTCCTTGCAGAGGATGATTTTGTCGTGTCAGGTATTCCTGATTCCATGCATCTATATAAGTGCTCGTGTAGTACTTTGGTGTAGATTTGGACATTGGTGCCAGTTCCTACAGAGGGAGAGGGGGCTGTGAAGCTGTTTATACCATCCCTCAGGAGGTTATAAACAGCTTTGGAGAAGTTTTTTTTGTTTGACCCCAGCTAGAGTGGGGTCAGGGGAGATGCTGACTTCGAAAGTGACTGCTTTATGGCCAGATCATATGAGGAAGGATGATACTGTAGGAGTGTTGCAGTGGTTACTCATGTTGGTTAATACCAAGTCCAAGATATTATCACCTCTTGTGGGGGTATTGACTAACTGTTTCAAAACATTTGCATTGATAAAAATCAAGGAATCTCTGGACATTTACATTCTGGCATGAGTAGTTTTTCCAGTCTATGGTTAGGTAGCTAAAGTCGTCGCCCAGGATCAGGATAAAGGGTTGAATCTTAATAGATTTGAAGAGGTCCAGATAGGTGGAGTGGGCATCTTGAGTCAAATTTGGGGGGGTGTAGCTAGCTATGATTTGAATAGGGATCTTGTCAACAGTTAACTGCACCTATAGTATCTCCTGTGCATCATACTGTTTGACCAGCCTGGAGGTGTGTGTGTCTTTAATATGCCTTGAAACTCCACCTCCTTTGGCTTTGCTGCCCACAATTTGGTGTCTGAATGTATGATAGGATGACTAACCAGGTAAGGCTGGGATGTTCTCTGCAGCTTTTATACCAGGTTTCTGTGACTTCACAAATGTCAGCATCTTTCAGGGTTAAGAATTCCTGCAATGAGTGCAGTTTCATGTTTAGACTCCTACCGTTTGGCAGCATGACCTTTAGATTGCGTTTTGTTGAAAATTTTCTGTTGGTTGTTTCGACCTCAGGACTTTTCCTAAAAAAGGCACTATGGGGGAGGCAAGGGCCATTGCCAGAAGCCTGAAGCCCAAGTGAGACAGATGCAGGCCATCTCTAGCAAAGCATTGTGGTCTGTCGATCATATCTTCCCAGGCTGTCAGGTATTGGATCCCCTTGGAATGACACCAGAAACTAAGCCAATTGTTAATGTCAATCATTTTCTGTTTGTATCGCGGAATCATTCTGAGTGACAGTAGAATGCTGCTTAAGGCTTGGAACATACCTGCCTGGGGCAAATGTTCAGCAAGCTCAATCATGTCTCTCTTCATATAGTTCAGGGAGGTACATCTCAAGTCATTCACCCCAACATGGACTATGACAGAGTCATAAAAGTACCTGTTGTTGAGAGGCTTGAGTGTGTGTGTGATATGGCAGATCCTGGCACCTGACAGACAACTAACTGTGACTTTTTCCTTATCCAGCCTGGTGAGAGGCACATCTGTGTGTCTCACAATGGAGACTCCTATGACTAATATGTTGGGTTTATGGTTAGGCCTTTGTGGTTGCGAGACACAGGTGTGTGGACTATGTGTGGTATATGGTGTGGAGGGTTGTAGAGTTCAGGTGTGTTTTTGCCTCTGAGGTCTCCTTTGTTTGGGTTTATTTTTGTTGAGAAACTCCACATATGTGGGTGTGTGTTGTGTAGTTGTGGGTGGTGTTTGAGGTCTAGTGATTGCGTTGACAACCTTCTCAGTGCCAGATATACTGGCTTGTGAGGGAAAAAGCATAGACTCTAGGTTCTTAATGTAATTGCATCTCTCACAAATTGTGTTCCTAGGGGGTAGTAGTAGTAGATGAGGCACTTGCTACACTGTCTCAGGATGCCCATATCAACCAGGCTGGCAGGAGAAACCATAGGAATTTGTCCATCCATATTTGTCAGAATCTGAGAGAGAGAGACCAGTGAGAGCTAAGGAGTAGGCATAAAGCCCAAGTGCTTAAACCAGAAAACTAAGAGGCTTAGAATAACACAATTTAAACAGGCTAAAACAAGCAATAATAAATGCAGCAGAAAAGATGCAACTGAACACTTTAGAGAACATGTAGCAAAAAACGCAAGACCAAGTAATAGAGTAGGAGGAAACACAAATACTGTAAAAGCAGCTGAATAAAGTGTATTTTTTAAAGTAAAGTGGAAAGGGAGAAAGGAGGAACAGAAGATCATTCAAGACTAGGAAACTAAGGGGGTTGGCCTTCCCAAATGTTCTTTCTGTATTAGGTAGAATGAACAAATGACACTGGACAAGGAGGAGTGTCCCAGATCAAATTTACAGTAGCGGCTGGCACCTGCAAAGCCACCAAGTTTAAGAACAAGACAACAATAGAGAGGTAGGGTGGGAAGCAATGCTACAGGTACTAGCTACACTATATTAGGCAGAAAACGCTTCAGAAATGTTTATCACAGCAGAAAAAAACAGCAGTGAGACCCTAAATTAAAGTTTTAAACAGAAAAAGGAGAATGGGGACTCTAGAGAATGCTTTTAACTGAAAATAAATCAGTTATATGATACACTCTTCGGCAGGAAAATCAGAACAACAAACAGATGCTTAACAAATGGAGAAAATTTCCAATTAATACCTTTCGTAGGTTCATAGGTTCATAGGTAGGTACTAGGCTATCGGCCCTGGGGCCTATATAAGCCTAGCCAAAAAGGTTCCCTGGCTTTCGCCACCGAAGAAAATTATTTTCATGTGCCCCTATCAAGCAGTGCTGCAGAAATGATCCCCGGGGTGAATTTTCTATTTCTCATCCAGTCATAAAGGTTTTTCTTAAAGAGGACCAGTGAGGAGCTTTGCTTGACATGAATGAGTAGTTTATTCCAGAGTATGGGAAGTCTCTTGGACAGGAATCTATCCCTTCAGCATGTTCTGTTTATTGTGGTGACAAGGTTTAGGTCACTGGAACGTGTGGCTTGGAGAGCCTGGGATTTCTTTAAGTGTAGTATGTCCATCAGCTTTGGGTTTGACATAGCTTTGTATGTTAGGCAGAGATTGCCTCTGAGTAGGTGATATGCGATGGAGTACAGCTTGTGTTTTTTGAGACATTCTGCGTATGGCATCTGTTTGAGGATGGTAATCCTCTTAGTGAGGTATTTCTGTGGCCTTTCCAATTGTAGGTGTCTTGTGAGATACATGCCAAATGGGGCATTGTACTCTATAATGGGTCTGATGAGGGATGAGTAGAGAGGAACAATTACCTCCTTTTTTCTAGAGAAGAACTCTTTTGTGATGAGGTGTGCCACATAGAAGGATTTCCTGACTACTGTGGCATTGTGGTTATCAAAGGAGAGACTACTGTCCACCTGTGTCTTGAGGGCTCTTATCACACTTCAGCTAGTGAAACTAGCCAGAAAAAGCTTTACAATCAGTGAGATACTAAGAAAAGTGATTTAACAGGCCCAGTAAGGCAGACAATTGCAGTACAACAGTGCAGATTAGTTTATAGCAATAAAATACAGTAAAAAGTAGGCAGCAGACAATAAAAAGTACCCACCAGACAATAAAAAGTGTAATAAATGAGAAGAATAAGCAATAACTAGTAAAAATAAGCATCAAAACAGGATACTTATTGTTATATATCACAGATCAGAGTTGTGGTCAGTGCCCCTCCTTCGTTCGGCTCAGTATGAAATAGCAGAAACCCTCTCAAAGGTAGGTCTTAAGTACCAGAAGGTCCAAACCTGAAACAACTTAAAAAAGCTCAAAAGAACCAATGAGGTGCTTACTCCAAGCCCTAGACCAGCCAACCTTTACCAGCCAGAGGCCACTCAACACAAAACTCTCATAAAAGTGAAGAATTGTTTCTACTAATCCAAGATGGCCTGGAAAATGTGCTCAGAACAAACAGCCACTGCAAAAAAAAAACAACCAGGCCTAGAGACAGCAATCCTGAAACTGGACTATACTATAGCTACTAGCTACACTATTTTAGGTAGAAAACATTACAGAAATGTTTATCACAGCAGAAAAATGGCAGTGAGACACTAAATTAAAGTTTTAAACAGAAAAAGGAGCAAGGAGACTCTAGAAAATGCTTTTAACTGCAAACAACTCAGTTATGTGATGCACTCCTTTACAGGAAAATCAGAACAGCAAACAGATGCTTAGCAAATGGAGAAAATTTCAAATAATACCTTTTGCACAGTGAAACTAACTAAAAAGGCTTTACAAACAGTGAGACAGAAACAAAAGTGATTTAACAGGCCCAGTAAGGTAGACAATTGCAGTACAACAGGGCAAATTAGGTTATAGTAATAAAATACAGTAAAACGTAGACAGCAGGCAATAAAAAGTGCAATAAAAAGTAGGCAGCAGACAATAAAAAGTGCAATAAATGGAAAGAATAAGCAATAACTAGTAAAAATAAGCAAGAAAACAGGATACTTATTTTATATATCACAGATCAGAGTTGTGGTCAGTGACCCTCCTCTGTTCAACTAAGTGTGAAATAGCAGAAACCCTCTCAAAGGTAGGTATTATGTAGCAGAAGGTTCAAACTTGAAACAACTTTAAAAAAGCTCAAAAGAACCAATGAGGTGCTAACTCCAAGCCCTAGACCATTCAACCTTTACCAACCAGTGGCCAATCAACCTGATACTCTCACTAAAGTGAGGAATGGCTTCTGCTAATCCAAGATGGCCTGGAAAATGTGCTCAAAACAAACAGCCACTGTAAACAAACAACCAGGCCCAGAGACAGCAATCCTGAAACTGGACTATGCTACAGTTACTTGCTACACTATGTTAGGCAGAAAACACTACAGAAATGTTTATCCCAGCAGAAAAACAGCAGTGAGATATAAATTAAAGTTTTGGACAGAAAAAGGAGCAATGATACTCTAGAGAATGCTTTTAACTGCAAACAAATCATTAGTTGGGATTTTATGAGTAGGGCAGTGGTAGCATTAATATTTTACTGATAGAATAATGGGGTTAATTAGGAAGATATATGAAGGGTTAGGGGTAGGAATCAAGGTGGGAGGGTTCCTCTCTGACAAACTGTGTTTGTCTGGAGGTACCAAGCAGGGGTGCTCTCGTTTACCTTTGTTATTTGATTTATACTTAGAGCCATTGGCAAAGAAAATAAGGAATGCACAAATCCAGGTGTATAACCAGTAGCATTAGTTGCAGATGATACTGTTTGTACATGAGAAATCCAAATATGGATAGTTAGTGTTGTGGGACATTTTGAGACAATTTTAACTTTTTTTTCAGGATGTAAAATAAATGAAGATAAGATAAAAGCTACAGTTGTAAACTATGTCGCAACACATGAATTGGTTCAGTAATACCCATCTGTATGAGAGCATGGTAAGAAGTATTTAGGTGTATGATAAAAGGATTCTATTATGGCAGCTAATGATATTTGGGAAGAGATATTTAGGTGTATGATAAAAAGGATTCTATTATGGAAGCTATTGATATTTGGGAAGAGATATTCAGGTGTGGGATAAAATGAATTCTATTATGGCACCTAATGATATTTGGGCAGTGATATTTAGGTGTGTGGTAAAAATTATTCCATTATGGCAGGTAATGATATTTGGGAAGAGATATTTAGGTGTATGATAAAAGGGATTCTATTATGGAAGCTATTTATATTTGGGAAGAGATATTTAGGTGTATGTTAAAAAGGATTCTATTATGGAAGTTATTGATATTTGGGAAGAGATATTTAGGTGTATGATAAAACGGATTATATTATGGAAGCAGAGATTGAACAAAAGGTAACACAAAAAATGAGAAGTTGGAAGCTCCTGACTATTGATATAGTAAAAATGTTTCTACTTCTTCTTTCGGCTTCTCCCATTAGGGGTCGCCACAGCGGATCATCTGTTTCCATTTCTTCCTGTCCTCTGCATCTTGCTCTCTCACACCAACCACCTGCATGTCCTCTCTCACTACATCCATAAACCTTATCTTAGGCCTTCCTCTTTTCCTGTTACCTGGCAGCTTCAGGCTTAGCATCTTTCTTCCAATATACTCTGCATCTCTCCTCAGCACATGTCCAAACCAATGTAATCTTGCCTCTCTGGCTTTATCTCCAAACCTTCCAACCTGGGTTGACTCCCCAATATACTTATTCCTAATCCTGTCCACCCTCATCACACCCAGTGCAAATCTTAACATCTTTAACTCTGCCACATCCAGCTCTGACTCCTGCCTTTTTGTCAGTGTCACTGTCTCCAACCCATGTAACATAGCTGGTCTCACTACCCTCTTGTAGACCTTTCCTTTCACTCTTACTGGTACTCGTCTGTCACAAATCACTCCTGCCACTCTTCTCCACCCAGTCCATCCTGCCTGTACTCTCTTTTTCACCTCTCTTCAACACTCACCATTACTCTGAACTGTTGATCCCAAGTATTTAAACTCATACACCTTTGCCACCTCTACTCCCTGCATCCTCACCATTCCTCTATCCTCCCTCTCATTCACACACATATATTCTGTCTTAGTCCTGCTGACCTTCATTCCTCTTCTCTCTAGAGCATATCTCCACCTCTCCATGGTCTCCTCCACCTGTTCCCTACTCTCACTACAGATCACAATGTCATCTGCAAACATTATAGTCCACAGGGACTCCTGTCTGATCTCGTCTGTCAACCAAAGGGCATCCGGCATAAAACATTTTGTCAAGTCATACATACAGTGAAAATGTTTCTAGTCCCTTTAGTACTATGTACAGGTTGGGTACATGTTTTACCAACAGAGGAAAAGCTGTAAACAATAAATAATGAACTGAAGGAATTTACTTGAGAGGGAAAGAGGGCAAACTTTAGGTTGGGTAAGTTGTTTTTCCACATAGAACAAGATGATATAGGATTTCCATATTTGAAAGGATACGTTAGAGCTAAACAGTTGAGGCTGAAATACATAACACACGCAGACGACTACAAATCACAATGGATAAAAATGATGCTGAAATGGGGGGGGGTCACAAAACAAGGAGAGAGTATGATTTCAAATGTAGGCCCTTAAAGAGGACAGTAACAACCATACATAATATCATATTTACAAAGCAGCAAAAAATATTTTGAGAGCTGAGCCAACACCAGAATGGAGAAAGGAGATTTTACCAACAGGGACAATTCCAAGTAGGGTGTATAAAATAGGCAAGAGGGAGCTGGAATTTATTGGAGAAAATTAGCAAAGGGACCAAAGTATTGGAAGCAAATGACTAGGAAGGAAATATCATAGAAATGGATGAGGCCAAGCCGACAATTTGGACTGCTGGTTGGAGACAGCCTTCCCTACCAGGGATTGGTAACAGAGTATAGACAAAGATAAAAGGATAGGGAAATGTTAAAATGAATGACCAGCACTGGCTGAGTTTATAGATGACTATAGAATAAAAGCTGTATTTAAAAAAAAAATGGATAATTAGAATGGTATGTTAAATAATACATATTAACTATAAGAACCAATCAGAAGAGGTTAGAAAAGCCTGGGAAATGAGAATGGAAAGGAAAGTATACAACAAAATCTAGAAGGTTTAGGAGTTTTCTTGAAAGTGCTAGCATAGGTAGTTTTATATCGGAAGTAGACTTCAAATCATTTTTCTACATGTAGACAGCAATTGGTGCAGGTGTGACGGGAAAGAGAGGGATATTTGGGAACATATTTTTGGGAATGTAATGAGTTGGCAGATTTTAAAAATTCCACTCTTCTCCACCCACTCCATCCTGCCGGTACTCTCTTCAACACTCACCATTACTCTGAGCTATTGATCCCAAGTATTTAAACTCATCCACCTTCGCCATCTCTACTCCCTGCATCCTCACCATTCCTCTATCCTCCCTGTCATTCACACACATATATTCTGTCTTAGTCCTGCTGACCCTCATTCCTCTTCTCTCTAGAGCATATCTCCATCTTTCCAGGGTCTCCTCCACCTGTTCCCTTCTCTCACTACAGATCACAATGTCATCTGCAAACATTATAGTCCACAGGGACTCCTGTCTGATCTCATCTGTCAACCAAAGGGCATCCGGCATAAAACATTTTGCCAAGTCATACATGCAGTGAAAATGTTTCTAGCCCCTTTAATACTATGTACAGGTTGGGTACATGTTTTACCAACAGAGGAGAAGCTGTAAACAATAATTAATAAAGAACTGAAGGAATTTACTTGACAGGGAAAGAGGGCAAACTTTAGGTTGGGTAAATTGTTTTTCCACATAGAACAAGGTGATATAGGATTTCCATATTTGAAAGGATACGTTAGAGCTAAACAGTTAAGGCTGAAATACATAACACAAGCAGATGACTACAAATCACAATGGATAAAAATGATGCTGAAATGGGGGGGGGTCACAAAACAAGGAGAGAGTATGATTTCAAATGTAGGCCCTTAAAGAGGACAGTAACAACCATACATAATATCATATTTACAAAGCAGCAAAAAATATTTTGAGAGCTGAGCCAACACCAGAATGGAGAAAGGAGATTTTACCAACAGGGACAATTCCAAGTAGGGTGTATAAAATAGGCAAGAGGGAGCTGGAATTTATTGGAGAAAATTAGCAAAGGGACCAAAGTATTGGAAGTAAATGACTAGGAAGGAAATATCATAGAATTGGATGAGGCCAAGCCGACAATTTGGACTGCTGGTTGGAGACAGCCTTCCCTACCAGGGATTGGTAACAGAGTATAGACAAAGATAAAAGGATAGGGAAGTGTTAAAATGAATGACCAGCACTGGCTGAGTTTATAGATGACTGTAGAATAAAAGCTGTATTTAAATAAAATGGATAATTAGAATGGTATGTTAAATAATACATGTTAACTATAAGAACCAATCAGAAGAGGTTAGAAAAGCCTGGGAAATGAGAATGGAAAGGAAAGTATACAACAAAATCTAGAAGGTTTAGGAGTTTTCATGAAAGTGCTAGCATAGGTAGTTTTATATCGGAAGTAGACTTCAAATCATTTTTCTACATGTAGACAGCAATTGGTGCAGGTGTGACGGGAAAGAGAGGGATATTTGGGAACATATTTTTGGGAATGTAATGAGTTGGCAGATTTTAAAAATTCCACTCTTCTCCACCCACTCCATCCTGCCGGTACTCTCTTCAACACTCACCATTACTCTGAACTGTTGATCCCAAGTATTTAAACTCATCCACCTTCGCCATCTCTACTCCCTGCATCCTCACCATTCCTCTATCCTCCCTGTCATTCACACACATATATTCTGTCTTAGTCCTGCTGACCTTCATTCCTCTTCTCTCTAGAGCATATCTCCACCTCTCCATGGTCTCCTCCACCTGTTCCCTTCTCTCACTACAGATCACAATGTCATCTGCAAACATTATAGTCCACAGGGACTCCTGTCTGATCTCATCTGTCAACCAAAGGGCATCCGGCATAAAACATTTTGCCAAGTCATACATGCAGTGAAAATGTTTCTAGCCCCTTTAATACTATGTACAGGTTGGGTACATGTTTTACCAACAGAGGAGAAGCTGTAAACAATAATTAATAAAGAACTGAAGGAATTTACTTGACAGGGAAAGAGGGCAAACTTTAGGTTGGGTAAATTGTTTTTCCACATAGAACAAGGTGATATAGGATTTCCATATTTGAAAGGATACGTTAGAGCTTAACAGTTAAGGCTGAAATACATAACACAAGCAGATGACTACAAATCACAATGGATAAAAATGATGCTGAAATGGCGGGGGGGGTCACAAAACAAGGAGAGAGTATGATTTCAAATGTAGGCCCTTAAAGAGGACAGTAACAACCATACATAATATCATATTTACAAAGCAGCAAAAAATATTTTGAGAGCTGAGCCAACACCAGAATGGAGAAAGGAGATTTTACCAACAGGGACAATTCCAAGTAGGGTGTATAAAATAGGCAAGAGGGAGCTGGAATTTATTGGAGAAAATTAGCAAAGGGACCAAAGTATTGGAAGCAAATGACTAGGAAGGAAATATCATAGAATTGGATGAGGCCAAGCCGACAATTTGGACTGCTGGTTGGAGACAGCCTTCCCTACCAGGGATTGGTAACAGAGTATAGACAAAGATAAAAGGATAGGGAAATGTTAAAATGAATGACCAGCACTGGCTGAGTTTATAGATGACTGTAGAATAAAAGCTGTATTTAAAAAAAAATGGATAATTAGAATGGTATGTTAAATAATACATGTTAAGTATAAGAACCAATCAGAAGAGGTTAGAAAAGCCTGGGAAATGAGAATGGAAAGGAAAGTATACAACAAAATCTAGAAGGTTTAGGAGTTTTCATGAAAGTGCTAGCATAGGTAGTTTTATATCGGAAGTAGACTTCAAATCATTTTTCTACATGTAGACAGCAATGGGTGTAGGTGTGACGGCAAAGAGAGGGATATTTGAGAACATACTTTTGGGAATGTAATGAGTTGGCAGATTTTAAAACTTCCCTGCAGAATACTTTTCAGAAATTTTGGGGGGGGGGGGTCAAATCATTGTGACTAAGGAAATTATTTTTTGAGGTTGGATATAGAAACTGCATGCCACAGATACACTAAGGCTCTGCTAAGTTTAATGCTGTTGGCTATGAAAACAGCAACTATTAGAAAATGGAAATCAAAAAACCAAGCCAGCTGTAACAGAGTTATTGAATGTTGTAATTTTCAGGAGATAAAAGAACTGGAGGTGGGATCTTTAGAAGATTAATGGTGCAAACTACATCAAAATAAATGGAATCTGTAGAAACAATACATACAAGAACCATTTTCAGAAGGAGTGAGATTTTAAAGAAGGCATGACTTGACTAATCTAAGTAATGTTAAACTGAATAATAATTTTGATTAAATAAACTATCCCCAGGTTTCAATTAACTCTGTGTAGGCCTCTCGCAGAGCCTAGATGGAGTTTACATGTTTGCAAGACTGTGTGCGGTGAGCGGTAGCGGGAAATGCATACTAATGATGGGTGGCGCACCTAAGTTAAGTTACGTGGCTGGCAACAGTGCTGTTGGCCAGAAAACCATGGAAGCAAATGTGTATACAAATCTGTTTAAAGCAGAGCACCTACAGTCTGCAGATTTGCGCTGAATGCCACAATGACCACCAGGGCTTCACAGATAGCTGTGAATCTGTTACTACAACATATCTCCACAAAGGCCAACATAAAGCAGGGACATTTAACCAGGACTAAGGACATATTTGCCATAGCTGTCACACAAACGTGGTAGAATGAAGCTCAAACATATCTGTCATCCTCTTTGAGCAACATATGTGGACAAAGGCATACATAATGGGGGGTCAAAGGGCCAAACTAGGGACAAATTTTTAATATTGCCCTTCCAGACTTAAAAAAGTTGATAAAATAAATAGGTTGTACATTAGCATAAACTTTCTGAAGAGCATGCAGTTTGAAACTCAAATGTCAGTCATCAGTTTCTAACTTCACTCTGCAATGACATGCTAATGAGATCACAAATATATGACAAAACTGGACATTCTGTACAAATCAGGACAGTTGAGAGGTATGCACTCAAATGTATGTAATAGTGAGTCACATCAGTTCAGAGATCATCCCAGTGATATAGCAGAGAGCCACAAATTTGATAAGGAAAACATCTGAACATCCTGGGAATATCTGGACAGGTGGGAGGTATGAATGTGAAGTATATGGTCCAAACACAGTACAGGGCAGTGTACCTACAGTGCAGAGTATTGTGTTATCCCATTCCTGACATTCTGTACTGAAGATGTTTTAATGATCTGTAACAGGATATGGACTGCCATGTAAAATGATCACTCAGGGGAAATGTGTGTATTGAATAGGACACACAGACGAATCTTAAGAATGAACACAGGGAAAGAAGACAGGTGAAACTCCCTCATGTACAGCAGAGGATGGCATGTCAATGGAAGATGGTTGTAGTAGCAACACCAAGCACATATCTATGTGGTACAATACGGACTGTACAGTGAAAATGTGTTGTCTGTGATTGTCACACAAGCTGACAAAACAATGGGGAGGATGTCTGTGTGAGATAACCATCCTTACATGAAAAATGCAGGGGACATCTATTAGGGATCTGACATGCAATTGAAGTAGGGTGCATATTGTGAAGCTATGAAACTGATATGCCTGAATATGAGTGTACTCTCAGCAGAGATCTACAGCAAGGTGACCACAGGTAAAGAAAGGACCACGGAAAACATTGCAAGAACCAACCACAATCATGGACAATATCAGAATAATACCACCAAAAATCCCATGCCCCTGACATAACATATGTGATGTGGAGTGATAAAAGATGAGCCTACACACACACACACACACACACACACACACACACACACACACACACACACACACACTTGAACAACTATTATGATACATCCATACTCTATGAGGATAACCATGCACACTGTCCTGGCACTGTAATATCTGCAGGAGGTGTTAGGAGGGACACTGATATACCTGCATGCGACAGTATGAGCAATACAGGCTAGCTGCCTTCTGTGCATGGCATATACTGTATATAAGGCACAATCCACACTGTCATGAATGATATACATTACATTAATGTTGTCAAACACCTATGTATGTACTGTGTGCATAAGCAGAACAGGTAGCACACATGCATCTGGTGTAAGAACTTGATTGGTGTTCCACACCAGCATACAGACATGTATATTCCACAGAAAGAATACCTAGGTATGGTCAATAAGCTATGTGACAGTGCATTGTGACAAAGGTAATACACTTCAGTTACACCTCACTGGAAGATGTGTAGTGAGGTACATGAAGGAGGGTGCATTGTACAGTTATTGGTGTGATGAAGGCTGGGAACCATGAAAGTATTATGGCCTCTGATGTGCATGGCCTTCACATAACCCAGTACTTGTGTTAAATTCTAGGGAGTAGTCAGCACTGTGACAACATGCTGGTGGATGTACCAATTACCATCTACCTCAGGACAAAGGTCACATAACCATTGGTCTGATTATATGGTGTGATGTCCACATTATACTTGAGTAGTGTGTTTGTTTCTTGATTCATCAAATCCCTCCATGTTTCTTGTCAATGCAGGTGTTATCATGGCTGTGGCAGCAGTTTTTGGTATGTGTTGATACTGTCTGTATTATATTAATATCACAGTTGGAGTGACTGATTGTCCACAATCTGTAGTCCTTCAGGCAGTTGTTTGGATACAGCGTGTGCATG